>NC_056729.1:1218885818-1219185818 GCF_019279795.1 Protopterus annectens | reverse complement strand
TGACTAAAGCAGACATGATTGCAGATTTGGTCACAGCTGCATCACAGAATAGCAACCAGGAGGACAATCAGACTGGCCATGGAGATGTACAACACTCAGAGAATGGACAGCTCAACCTTTCTGCAGAGGACCTAAAATACATCTGGAGCTAAAGAGACTTGAGGTGGAGGCCAGGCATTTGGAAAAAGAAGCAGCAAAGAGACTGAGACATCTACAGGCTGAGGAGAATGAGAAACTACTATGTCTGGAAGCTGAGGAGAAGGAGAGGTAGAGGCAGCACAAAAAGGAGATGGTGACTCTTCACCAGAGTCATGGAGGTAATGGGGACTGGAGTAACCAGACCCCAGAAGCACAAAATGTTAGTAAATGTCTTCCACAGTTTACAGAGGGGGGATAGTTTTGATAGTTTCATTTTTATGTCCTCTGTAGAAAGGTTGAGCTGTCCATTCTCTGAGTGTTGTACATCTCCACGGCCAGTTTGATCATCCTCCTGGTTGCTATTCTCTGATGCAGCTGTGACCAAAGCTGGAATCATGTATGCTTTAGTCAGGTTTCCACCCTGGAGAATATTAGGGTCCAACCAAACACTCTCATACTGGGCGACTTCAACTACCCCTCCATTAAGTGGGAAAACTACCCATGTACCAATACACTTGCCCAACATTTTCTGGAATTCATTAATTCCAATGCCCTGGACCAGATCATTCTTACCCCCATGAGAGGTAGCAACATCCTTGACCTGGTCATTACTAACATGGTCGACCACTGCTCTACACCAATAGTCAACTCTTCCCTGGTTAGATCCGACCACAAACTAATCACCTTGGAAATCCCCCCCCCCCCCCCACAAAGGTAACCACCATGATAAACTTCTCCAAAGCTAACTTTGGGCTCCTAAAAACAGAGGCAGCTAACTTCACAGCACCCATGCAAATGGGGAATAGTTGCACGACCACCGAATCATACACCAATGCACTGTACGAGCACGTAAACAAATGCATGGATCTCACCATACCCAATAAAGCCAAGACACTCTCCTCCAAAAAAAGGAAGCCAATCTGGTGGTCCCTTGCCATAAACAAACTCTACAACAGAAGAAGGAAACTGATGCGGAATAAGATGAAGTCCCAAGACTGGAAAAACTCCCTTATTAGCCTCAACAAAAAGTTGAGATCCCTCATCAAATCCTCTAAAGCTAGCTATGAAAACAGAATTGCAGCAGATAGCAAAGACAATCACAAGGCCTTCTATAGTTATATAAAGAATCTCCACAGCAATACCCAGATTTGCCCTGAGCTACTGCACAATGGTACCTCCTATACCGATCCAACAGATATTGCCAATATACTGGCCGACAGATTCAGTGCCAACTTTACCCCCTCCCCCAAAGGGCCAATCACTATACCAGTAGATTGAAAGGCACCCAGTATTAATGCTGCACAGGTTAAAACAGCACTGTCCAAGGCCAAGAATACAGCTTCTATGGGACCTGGCAATTTCCCTGGCTGTGTTCTACATGAACTACAGAGTGAACTGGCACCTCACCTGTACTCCCTGTTCAATCACAGCCTTACCTCAGGCTTTGTCCCTACTGAATGGTGCACTGCTATAGTCATCCCTCTCCACAAAGGAAGAGCGACTACAGACCCTGGGAACTATCGCCCCATTAGCCTAACAAGTCTGATATGCAAAGCTATGGAACACATCATCATGGACCTAATAAACTGGGATATTGGGAATCTCTAAACTCTGGATCCCACACAATTTGGTTTTGTGAAGGGTAGATCATGTCTACTCAACTTGGTTGACTTCTTTGAGTCAGTCATTAGAGCTGTGGATCAAGGCAAGGTGGTTTATACAGCCTACCTTGATCTGGTCAAGGCCTTTGATACTATTCCCCACTCGGGAATCATAGAAAAACTCACTAAGCTAGGCATCAACCCCTATATCACTAGGTGGGTTGCAAACTAGCTCACAGATAGAACCCGCAGTGTGAAAGTAGCTGACTCCAAGTCCAATTGCTGACCAGTCACGAGTGGAGTCCCACAAGGATTGGTCCTGGGTCCTCTCCTGTTTGGTATCTACTTCTCAGAAGTACAGGACAACACAAAGGGACTCTGGCTGACAAAGTTCACAGACGATTGCAAGTTGGGAGCCATTATTAACTCCCCAAGTGATGCTGACATCCTACAGAAGTCCTCACTGAGACCAACGACTAGTGTCAGAACCATGGCCTTCAGCTCAATGCCAAAAAATGTGTTGTCAACCCCTATGGGAAAACCCAGTTCCTATGAATTACCACATTGATGGTAGTCCACTGAACACAGAAAGTGTTATAAGAGATCTGGGAACACAGGTTGACAGCAACCTCTCTTTTGACCACCACACTGCCACTGTGGTCAGAAAGTCCTATGTGGCAAAGGTTTTGCATCCAGGAATAAAGAGGTCATTGTCTCCCTCTACTCTTCCCTCATTAGGCCAATCATAGAGTACAATGCCCCATTTGGTATGTACCTCACTAGACACCTGCGACAACTGGAGACAACACAAAAGTACCTCACAAAGAGGATCTTAGGCCTTAAACACTTGTCCTATATGGACAGACTCAAACAACTCCAACTATTCTCTGTCTCATATCGCCTACTTAGAGGTGATCTCTGCTTGACTTACAAACCATGCCTGACTCAGCTTTGTTAGAAATGCTGCATCTAAAGAAATCCCAGTCCCTCTGCACCACACATTCCACAGACCTCAGCCTCATTACCACAATCAACAGAATGTGCTGGAGGGACAGATTCATAACCCAGAGACTGCCCATGCTTGGAATAGACTTCCCATACATGTCAAACAGAGCACCTCACTGGCCCTCTTCAAGAGAAATCTTGATGAGTGGATGGGAAACTGAAAATTCACCCTGGGGATCACTTCAGTGGCTCTACTCAACACAGGCACTGGAAACTGGTTGTGTGGCACAATGCCAGGGTAATCCTATGGGCTAAGCTTGTAAAGACTCCAGTGCCATTAGCCTAGTACACACCTATGAACCTATATGTTTGAAAGGGTATATAAACAGTGTGATGTTGACCAAAGGCTCTGGGTATGGTTCTTGACCCCCTTACTGCATGGTAAAGCTGTAACTGTGGTGTCCAAGATATCTGATCATGAATTTTTTGATTATACTGCTGTTAAGGATTGTTTGCTAGAATTTTTTAAGCTAACACCTGAGGCTTATAGGAAAATGTTTTGTGAGTATAGATGCAAGGCAGATGAGTGTGTGTCAATATATTGCTGAAATAAGCACTTATTTTCATAGGTGGGTGAATGAATGTCAGGTCACCACTTTTGAAGGGCTGGCAGACCTTTAGGTGAGGGAACAAGCCCTTAGCACTTTGCCTGAAAACATGAGGATCTGGTTAGCTGATAAACAATGTGCTTTTTCAGATGAATTGGGGAAGAAGGGAGACCTTTACCTAGCAAGCATGGCATCACTGCACAGGAAAGGGACCCCCAGTGCTGCTCATGGGTCTAAAGGAACCCATGGTGGCCAGCCCAGACTGCCCCAACAGAATCTGACAGTAGCAGGGGAAGCTACTAGTCCAGGTACACATCTAGGGCGTAGGGTTAAATGTGTTGAATGCAACCAGTGGGGCCATGTGGCATACAGATTTCCATGGAGGCAAGGTGGGGAACAAAACGTGAGGGAGCCAGTAAGTGGGAAAGGCAAAATGTCAATAGTAGGTTGCCTTGAGAAAACAGGGGTACCAAATGACCATCCTGCAGATGTCCTGATAGGAAAGGATTTTGATGAGGCAGTATCGTGTGTTAATGCAGTTATACACAGTCAGGCTTGGAGACAAGCATGTGGGTCTGATAGCCTGGGGAGACCCAGTCAGACCACACACTTGCAGCCCGGACTTGTGAGGTGGTTACTTCAGGGAGGGAGCTACTTTGTAGCAGTGAGACTGAAGGTAAGCCATAGCTGCTTGTGGATACTGATGTTCCCTTGAACAGAGTGACCGCAAAGGTAGAGGTGAGTAGAAGTACCCAGGATGACAGTGAGGTACCACTGTCAGAGGATGACTAGACTTCCTGTGGAAGAGGAGCTGGGAAGGGTTACAAGAGACAGGCTCAGCTCTCACACCCTACATTGCAAGGCCTGAGGCAGGTAGCTAATGAGGTACCTGATTCTCAAGGGAAGGGGGATTCTGTATACTGAGACAAAGGGTTACTGTATAAAGAGTGGACCCCTGAGGGAGGGCTAGAAGGTGACAGAATACAACAGTTGGTATTGCCTAGAGACTACATCTGGCACTTCTAGCCATAGTCCATGATATTCCCTTTGCAGGGCATATGGGCATAAAACGTACATAGAGACGTATTATGCAGAACTTCTATTGGCCTGGAATTTCCAGAGATGTAACAGGGTACTGCAGGACCTGTGAGCAGTGCCAAAAGGTAGGCAAGGCAGGAGACAATGTGAGAGCTCCTTTGATGCCTTTGCCTGTGACCGAGGAGCCATTTCAGAGGGTAGCTATGGATATTGTGAGGCCTCTAAGTACCCAAAGTTCCACAGTGAAAAAGTATATCCTAGTGGTAGTAGATTATGCTATGAGGTACCCTGAGGCAGTGTCTCTGTCCTCCAATGAGGCAGAAAAGGTGGCAAATGCTTTGTTAAGAGATTTTCAGCAGGGTAGGTTTCCCAAAAGAAATACTGACTGACAGAGGTGCCAATTTCATGTCAGACCTGCTGACTTGTCTGTGGAAGTACTGTGAGGTGAAGCACCTAAAGACCACCCCCTACCATCCCCAGACTAATGGTCTTGTTGAGAAGTTAAACTCTACACTCAAGTCCATGCTACAGGCATTTGCAGACCAGTTTAAGAGGGAGTGGGACAAATAGTTGCCCCATCTGTTTGCATACAGAGAGGTTCCCCAGAAATCCACAGGTTCTTCACCCTTTGAGTTGTTGTATGGGCATAGGGTGAGAGGACCTCTAGATTTAATTTGAGATGAGTGGGAAGGTGAGTGTAAATCCCACAAGGAGTCTGTTGTGGCATATGTCCTAAAACTCAGGACAAACCTTAGGGAACTCATGGGCTTGTCCCAGGAGAACCTAGTAGAAGCCCAGCAGCAGAAAAAGGTCTGGTATGACAGGAATGCTTGAGCTAGAGAGTATGCTGTAGGGCAGCAGGTAATGGTTCTCATTTGTTTCAGACACAACAAGCTCCAAGCAGCCTGGAAGGGACCCTACAAGGTGGTAAGGAAGGTCAGTGATGTTAACTACATGGCAGAACTGCTAGGCAGGAGGCAGGGGCACAAATTGTACCATGTTAACATGATGAAACCTTAACATGATAGGGAGGGCCTTGTGCTGAGTATTTTCAGTGGATTGCAGGAGTCTGAGGGAGATCTGGTGACTTATCTCCTCAGTGAGGTTCTTTCTGACACCACAGTAGAAGGGGTAGTGGTAGCAATGTCCCAGCAGCTATCTCCTACCCAGGTTCAAGAAATCTGAACAATGTTACAGGAGTTTGGGGACATGTTCACTGGGAAACCAGGGCGCACCCACCTGGTGCAGCGCCAGGTGGATAATGGACCCCAAAGGCCTATTAGGCAGGCTGCATATAGGGTGCCTGAGAGAGTCAAACAGACTCTGAGGGAGGAGATACAGAATATGTTGGAACTAGGGGTAATTCAAAATTCCAACAGTCCCTGGGCCTCCCCAGTGGTGCTGGTGCCAAAGGAGGATGAAAGCACCAGGTTCTGTGTAGACTACAGGAAATTAAATAGTCACACAGAGTCAGATGCTAACCCCATGCCTAGGACAGATGAGGCCCTAGAACAGCTGGGTGGGGCTAGTATCTTACCATCACTGATCTTACCAAGGGTTACTGGCAAATGCTAGAGTGAGGTCAGCCTTTGTGACTCCTTTTGGCTTGTATGAGTTCACAAAGATGCCCTTTGGGATGAAGAATGCTCCAGCGACTTTCCAGAGGCTGATAGAGCATATCCTAGCAGGAGCAGGAGGGTTTGCCCTTGCTTACCTAGATGATATTGCCATATACAGCCATTCCTGGCAAGAGCACCTTCAACATGTCAGGGAGGTGCTGGGCAGACTACAGAGGGCAGGGTTGACAATTAAGCTGAGCAAATGTCAAGTGGGTATGGCAGATTCTCCTATCTGGGACATAGAGTGGGGTGTGGTAAAATCAGGCCAGAACCTGTTAAAATGGAAGCCATTCAGGCATGGCCTGCACCTGTTACCAAAAAGTGGAATGAGAAAACACTGCTAGGAACCACCACGATAAAATAAAAAGTCCAGTTTATTTTAAAACAAACAAGCGCTTTCACGCATACAAATGCGCTTCATCAGGTTATAGTTTATACATAAAAGGCGCCCATTTATATAGTAAAACAGTCATCAATTTAACAAGATAATTATCAATTAACTAATTAATTAAAACATGATTAGTGTGATTAGAACACCCATCAGCTTACATCGCTTCTCTCAGCAAGCTTTAAGCAAATACAACAGATGCACCAAGCACCTTTTTGCATAGCATGGAAAAGCTATGACATAAACGGTTGGAATATCCTGTTAAAATGGAAGCCATTCAGGCATGGCCTGCACCTGTTACCAAAAAGTAGGTGAGGGTGTTCTTAGGGACAGCAGGGTAGTACAGAAAGTTCATTTCCAGTTATAGTACCATAGCTGCTCCCCTCACAGACCTGACAAGGAAAAACAGGCCAGATAAGGTAGTGTGGACCCCAGCATATGAGCAGGCATTCCAGAAGCTTAAAGAAGCTTTGGGAGGACCCCCTGTGTTACCCAGTCCAGATTACAGCAAAGAATTTGTTGTGTAGGTGGATGCTTCAAACCATGGAGTGAGGGCTGTTCTTAGCCAGATTTCTTCAGAAGAAGAAGAGCACGCAGTGGTTTATCTCATTTGTAGGCTTCAACCCAGGGAGGAATGCTATGCAGCTGTACAAAAGGAATGTATAGCCATACTGTGGGCACTGCAGAGATTTCAGCCTTATATGTATGGAAGAAAATTCACTGTAGTTACAGACCACAATCCCCTAACATGGTTACACCAAGCCAGAAAAAAAAATGCCAAGTTGCTAAGATGGAGCCTAGGGTTGCAAGCATATATGCCAGTGCAGCACTGCAGTGGGATTAGCAACACCAATGCAGATGGGCTCTCAAGACAGGAAATGGGGTTACTCAAATAGACCTAACCCTCTCAAGCAATGTTTCTCAAAGTCACTTGAAAAACTAGCTTGAGTTTTCCGGGAGGGGGGGGGATATGTGAAGACTGCCAGCCCAGCCAGATGCAATTTTGTAGATAATTCTATGTTATTGTAAATATTAATATAATGCACAGGAGTGTTTTTACAAATGTAAGAAAACTTAATGTAAGAAAACTGTTATATGTTCTGAGCAACAAAAATGTAACCACAGTGCACCCTGCTGGAAGAAAGCTGATAAGTGAAGCATTTTGTGACTGATCTCATGCTCACAGGATGTCTGGACTAAGAAATTCTTTCTATTGTCTTAGGACAAGAGTTAATTACTACGTTTTATATGTAAAGTGTCCTTTATTGCTATGGTTTCCTGGCAGGTGCAAGATTACAAACAAATGTTAAATTCTGAGTTCTGTGAGCCTGGGAAACTTTAGCAGAGGTGTCAAAAATTATGCAATGCAAAATGACTCAGCAGTAATGTGTGTATCAATTTAAGACTATCTCAGAGAATGATTTGAGCATTTTGGGATTTTTTCTAAAGCTGACAACAATTCACCAGGCACTTGTTTTTCTTTGTATGTAAGTAGTATTTAGAACTATGATTTCTCTTAGAGTTAGATAGGAATTTAGGCAGATTAGTCTAGCTGTTTTCTATACTTATGTCAGACTATCCAACAATATTGTTTTAAAGTTCTTGTGGTTTCTGAACTCTTGATTAACACTGTGTTGAACTTATGAGATTTGTCTCATGTTTTTATTATTTATTATTAAATATTTTTAAACCTTTCAACTGTGGCTGTTTTGTGTAGGGATTATTTATACTCTTAGAGAGTACTTGCATGAATTTAGTGATACTACCCAAGCCACTCCAATAATCTTGCTGCTCAGTCACACTTACTATTTGGATAACAGTAATGTTACCCAGTGAAACTGGTCACTGTTTGGGAACAGCCTTATTGTAGGTAATTATATTGGTTGGTGCCAGTGATTTCTACCTTACAGACTGGAGAGAAGGGGGCATAGCTAGAGAACCTGTGCCAGTCTTCCCCAGGAGTATCTGTATGTTTGTATATAACTCATACTTCAAAGTGTGTGTGTCAGCTACATGGGCAGGGACACAAAGCACTGGTTGGACAGAGAGGGTGCTGAAGGTTTTAGTTTGACCACTAGGTTGAGATCCAGACCGTATAGCTGTGCCAGTCGGGAATCTTATTGGGGATCTGGAGAGAAAGGGAAAAATCAGCCCCAGACTGACTGTGATCTCTTTGTGCTCTTAAGGGAAATTGTACTTTACTGTGTGTGTACTTGTTATCCCCCCAATGTGCATGCCCCTCACTGGTGCTAGTGGTGAGGATTGAGGCTCCTTGATTACTGGGCCAGTGCATGGGCGTCACAACCTGAATAAACTCTCTCTTCCTCACAAGTTAGTAAAAGTCCCATCCCTTCAAACTTTCTCCAGCCCCATTGTTCCACTAGACCACTACGCTCCAGCAGCAAAAATCTACTGCTAGTGACCAAACCCAGGAACTCAGCAGGAGAAGCAGTATTCTTCTGCATCATATCAAAATTATGGAACAACCCCCCCACCCCCTCCCACCCCCCCGCATAACCACACTACCTTCTTGCAATCACTTCAAGACTGCACTACAAACTCACTTAAAAAGTAACCCTCCATTTTACCTCTCCTTCCTCTCCCCTTCCCTAGCCAGCATGCCTTGCACTGTCTGATCATTGCATTCCTTTCTCTGCAGGCACTGGCTCACACTTTACCCTCCTCTTCCTTCCTCACTCAATCTCTCAGACCTGTTATAACATGCTTAACTACCTCACTTCATCTCAAGTCCAAATACATATCCAACTGACTTACACCTAGCTTCCTCTCACTATCACATACACTACTCATTCAGTCTCCTCTCTTACTCCTCTATCTTCCTCTTCCATCCCATTGGCCCTTCTAGCTTGTTCCACCTTTGTGTGGAGCATCTGCTTTATATCTGTTTTGAGTTTAGTGCAATATTTGTATATAAGATTTAGGTATATAACTTTAGAACAGTATCCGTTTGAGCTTAGTACTATCTGTATATGCATCCTACCTTTATTCCTAACCTCTAGCTAGATACTGGTATATCTGTTCATTACTATGTTTCATATTGTATGTACAGCTGTTTGCTGCATTATGTATTATTTACTAGTTTATGTATATTCAACTGTTCTTCATGTACTCTGCTGCTCATTTATTGTTCTGTGGAGCTTTTCTCCCCGGGCCTCCAATGAAAAAGTACCTGTGTTCAATTGGAATTTCCCGGTAAACAAATGAAAATAAATAAATAAATCAATTAATTAATACATAAATAAATGGTGTTTGCCCACTGCCTTCCATCCTCTGCGCTCCTTCTTTTGTAGCATAGCACCCTGCCTTTGCTTCCCTTCATGAAACAAAGTATATAATTAACTCATTCGCTCCGGAGCAGGTCAGGAAATGCTGACTGCTTACTTCCGCCATAGGAAGAACAGTGCAGTCTGAGCTCATTTTCAGAAAATCCATTTGTAATACCATACAAAAAACAAGTGTTCATAACTCTTTACCCATAACAGCTAGACTAAAAATGTAAATGCAAAAGTTGTTCAGTAGACACTGATCTTTCCATTGCTATAAATGTTTATAGTGTGCTTCTAAGTCATTATTAAATATTTGTCAAGGAATGCCGATGTTATGGTGAACATTCCATGTAGACACATGCAATTTGCAATTTATGTATTTATTTATTTGTAATTTGTTAACTTGGTTAGTCCAACTGACCCGGTGGCCTGTTTTCAATGGAGACCCGAGGAGAAAACCTCCAGACAGTTATTACAAACTTGCATAAAGAAAAACATCTGACAATGAAGTTGCATGCAAACAATACAATAATGTGCTTTACATGAGAACATCAGAAATTTATAAAAAGCCTGAGAATGAAGTTTACATAAACATTACAATAATGTACATAGCATGCAGTAAAAAAGTTAGAATTATTTTATCAACAAAACAGAAACAGATGTCAATGAGATAAGAAAATTAATTTGTTTGTGTGGATGGCCGCTTTAAAGTGATACCCTAACCATTATTGTGTGATGCTCCTTTACTGACATATTCTCAGAAATATGATTAATATTATAATTCTCATAATCTGATAATTAAACAAAGCATAATATGTCATCACCTGTAATAGAGACTAAATATCAATGTACAAATTGTGTGGGTCAATGTCAGCTTCAAAATGACACATCATGTGTGTTGCCACCATGCTCCCTTGCAAAGATATGGGCATAAAAATGAGAAATATACTAATTTCTATAATATGAAAAATAAGCAGAGTATTTGATTTCTGTCCTTATCATAGATGAGCATTAGTTTTTTACAGAAATTAATGATCTTTTGTTAGGCTGTGAATATTACACTTCACCCCTTACCTTGCCTTATGTCCTTGCACACATATTCAGAGAAATATGGAAAATGTATTAATTTTCATAATCCTACAAGCAAACAGGAATATCTGTCAATTTATGAAACTAACAGTTCATATTATTACATGAATTTGTACATTTTGATAGTGGCTTCAAAAGGATACCTCACTCATCACCTTGCCATCTTTCCTGGAAGAGTTATTTACCAAAATATGAAAACATTCAATAATTTTCATACCCTAAGTCATAAACAAACTATCTGTAAATATGTACAGCACACAGATACAATTATTTTACCATATTCTAAGTACTAATGCTGTCTTCAAAATGAGGTCTTACTTAGCATGTTGAGATGTTCCCTAGCAAAGTTATTTACCAAAATATGAAAATATATCATAATTTTCATAACCTAAGTCATAAAGAAACTGTGATATCTCTATATGTGCACAGATACTGTTTTTTTAGCATCTTGCATTCTCTTCAAAAGGAGGTCTTACTCAGCATGTTGAAATGTTTCCTACCACAGTTATTTACCAAAATATGAAAACATATATTACATTTCATAACCTGTCATAAACAAACTATCTGTACATGTGTACAGCATACAGCTAGTTTGTTTACCATATTAAAATGACATTTTACTCAGCATGTTGACAAGTTCCTTAGCAGACTTAAACAACAAAATATGAAAATTGTCATAATTTTAATAACCTGTTATAACATGTAATATCTGTACATATGAGTACAACATACAACTACAATTATTTTACAGTGTTGTAAATAGCAAAAACTGTTTTCATAAAATTAAACAGAGTTTTACTTACCATAGTGGTCCTACTTGGTCATGGTTGTTTTCCATCCTTTGTTACTAGGTTCATGTTGCCAGTATATCATGCATTGCTGCCATCACGCCATTGTGCAAATCAGTCAAGAACAGGTCAATGCCATCTTCATTTAGGTGAACTCTGTAACATCGGAAATGGTGAACATCTTCTGCAGTGATGCTGTTATGGCTGATTGTTGATCCACCGACCCTGTGCATCAAACCATGCATAAACCCATTCTGTAACTCCCTGGCCTTGTGCTCTGCTTGTTGGCTGGTTGCATGTCTCCAGTTCTGGCATGGAATTATGTCAGACTACACAAAATGACAACATGGTCACCACAACTGCATGTGTTCAAAAATCCCCTTGATTTGAAACCTCAGCTGTCCAAGTGGATGAGTGATGACATCTTTCCCTCCAACGTACAACACAAGAATGTCAGGGTTAGGATAGATGGAGCACTTCTCTTCCTCTAACTGCAGGAATCCACTCCAATGCATACCTCTCCTTGCAATCCAGTGTACCTTCACGCTAGATGTGGGGAAGCTCAGGTTGTAGTATTTATTTCTGGAGGTATGTCTGGAAGCCCAGTGAATGTAGGGATAGCCACACATCCACACTCTCACTTGTTCCCTGTTCTTGAAGCCATGTCACTGTCACAAGGTAGAAGTACTGCATGACTCCACATTGACAAAAACCAAAATCTGGCATGTGCATTCATCAATATGATAACGACTTCTAGTAATGTGAATAACAATGGCATCTGCTGAGAGTTTTACCTGACAAGTGATAATGACTCAGTGTTATATTATAACTGCACATATAGTAAATGAATAATGTGATAATGACTTGCATTTCCTTACTACAATATTCTGCATACTCAGACAAAGAAGATCTTTGCTGCACATAACCTGTTGAGTAGCCATTTTTTATATTCTTGGTGCAAGTGTAATGAAAGACTCAGTCTTTTCCATCTGTTAGGAAAAGACCAGAGTAATTCAGTAAAAGTAGTGTCACTTATATATTACTGAGCCCTTTCTGTCACCTGAATTCTACACATGACTAAAAAAGTCAGAAATATTGTTCAAAGTATATGGTTGCTCCATGCTGGAATTAGTGTACAAGTAATAACATTCATCTCACTGAGCCATCCGCTGAATAGAATCAGACATCCACTGATTAGAATCAGACATACAAATAAAGTCAGAAATATCTAAACTATCTGGTTTATCCATGTAAGAATTACTGCAAAAGCAATAATAACTTTTATCTCACTGAACCATCCCTTTGATTAGAATAAGACACAGAAGTGGCAAAGGCAGAAATATTGTCCGAAACACCTGGATGATCAATGTCGCAATTAGTGTAAAATCCTATTATTATGGCATTTTTAGTACCAATTCTATTGGTGTAGATGGCAAGACTATAACCGAGAGAACCCAGTTTCCTTGAGTAGCCTGAGCATCTCCTGGAGCTGGCTTGGAGAAGACAAGTGTGCCTATTCTGGAGAGAAGGGCTGATTCAGGTAGCATAGTGTCAAAGTAGAGACTGCAAACACAGAAGTGACCTAGTGCCAAGCACTGACTAGCCAAATACTATCTTGGTTGTATGTAGTGCATTGCTTATCCTCTTCACTGCCTCTACTATGGTGGGAGACCCTGCGTATACTAAATATCAGTGTTACAGTCTTTATTCACAAATGCCCACTCCTGCTAAAAACACATGCAAGAACTAAGAACCTTTTCTGTGTTATGTCACATCACTGACATCCTACACCTTTATACACCAATATACAGCCACAGATGTAACCATAGGGGATTTAGGCACCAGCAAACCCTACAGTCACTGGGGGACCCCTGCTCCTACCACAGCAAGTTATCTTATTTTGATATTTTGTTACATAATTGTCAAACCAGCAAAAGCTAGTACAGCAATATTTGTCACACTTATGCATCACACATTACTTTATTTCTTTTTACACATTACTCACTCCAGCATTACATAAATTGCTCAATTTCTGTCTTTCCTTAAACTTCATTCCTCCTGCTGAGCATAAGAAACCTGAGAACTCTTATAAATAATCTTCAAGGTATGTGATGGATCTCTGCTACAATTAATATAAAAGAGGTAAGAATATTTATCCCATTGAGCCCTTACACACGAATAAACTCAGAAATATTGCTCTACATATTGTTTTTCTCAATGACAGAACTACTGTAAAAGCCGTAATAACATTTATATGACTGAGCCCTTCCTCTCACCTAAACTGAACACACCACTGATAAAGTTGGAAGTATTGTCCAAAGAGTTTGGTTAATCCATGCCTGAATTAGTGTAAAAGTAGTAATAACATTCACATTGATGAGCCATCTCCCTGATTAGAATCAGACACACAAATAAAGCCAAAAATATCTGAAATATCTGGTTGATTCATGCCGGAATTAGTGTAAAAGTAAAGTTTATAGCTATGCTCATCACATCTGAAATCTATTCACTATCAGCCATGTCAGAGTCACTGTAGTATATTAACTGCCTGTGGATTAATGAAAAAAGTCTAGATGAAGTAAAAAGCTCAAAAGTTTCACAATATCTGGACTAAACATCTACATATACACAATAGCTAAAATTTCAAGAAGCCTCTATATACTAAATATTATTTTACCTTTAATTTTTCTACAGTTTCCCTTAAAAATCTTCACATAGCAGAAAGGAAAGGAAAAATCTGTGTTCTCAAACATGATTTACTAATACTTTTTACTAATATAATGTTAGTCTTATAAATTTAAAAAGTTTGGTGCTAGCATGCATTTTATGAAAGATATGAAGTCTGATACACAAAAATCTGTCATTATTTAGTGACTGTTCATAAGTGATTTGCAAGAAAACCACAGACGGTATGAGGAAAAGAACAAAAATAAAACAAAAATCCAGATATTCAGTGAAAATCCGGGCAGCTGAGACAAATGCCTCAGAAGCAACAAGTATTCTTTGCCTTTTCAAGTACAAAAATTAGCGCACAACTGCAAATGAACTACTGAAATCTCGACTTAACCTGTTATATATCTGAGTTGTCTGACTGATGCACAGAAGAATGGAAAGCCTGTCCGTGTGGCATCATTCAGTTATTCGTGGGTGAATTTACCACAAAACAAGGTAATTCAGTTTGCCAATATGTAATGTTTACAGAATTACTGGGGCTAAGCAGAAATTCCTTAAGATTTCAAGAGCAGAATAAGTTATTTCTTACACTTTTTTCATTGAATTGCACTTCTGCAACACTTATAATTGTGCTGTACAGTTAATCTACTACCTTTTACACTGTTATAAAGCTTTTTTACTGTTTCACTGCATTTATATACTGTTTTATACTGTTGTAACTGTATTTCTCATTGCTAGATACTGTTTCATTACTCTAATTGCATGTTTACTGAATTACTTAACTGTAAACTGATTTTTCATACTGAGAGTTGTATTTTCTGTTTCTGAGTGCTCTATCTGTGCCTTTCTGTGCATTTTTTGAGGCTTCTGTGTTCTAGTCAGGTATCATATAACTGATTTGTTTGCAGTTAAATGCATTCCCTAGAGTTTCATTTAGTGGTTACAGCTAGTAGTTGTAATACTTGGTGGCTTTGCAGTTGCCCGCCCATACTGTATATTTGATCTGGGACATTCCTCCCAGGCTACTGTCATTAGTTCATTCTACTTAATAGAGAGAGAACATTTGAGAAGGCCAACCCACTTAGATTCTTAACCTTGAATTATCTTCTGTTCCAGCTTTCTCCTTTTCCACTTTACTAATAATAAAAAAAAATTCTAAGCTTGTTTCCCCCCTTTCCTGTAACTAGTCTAGTCTAGTCCATATACAGATTTGCTGTATCCAGGACTGTTTGTAAGCTCCTGAGTCCCCCTCCCCAAGCCTGTCTGTGTTGGAGGGAACCTGCTAGCTTATCAGTGGGAGTGGTAAGCACTAGGTAACCTATCTACCATATAAGGAGTGGTTTATGGCCCAGAAATTGTAGTTATTGGCTGTTTGGGCAGTTTTTCCATCTCTCTCTAAACTTCCTGATTTAAAAGCCCACATTTGCACGTCTTTCCTCCCTTTCTTGTAACTAGTCTAGTCCAGATACAGATTTCCTCTATCCAGGACTGTTTGTAAGCTTCTGAGCCCCCCAAGCATTTCTATGTTGGAGGGAAGACTTCTAGCTTATCAGTGGGAGTAGTAAGCAAGTAAGTACTAGGTAGCCTATCTACCACAAGAGGAGTGGTTTCTGGCCCAGATACTGTAGCTTATTGGCCTTTTGGACAGTTTCTTCCATCTCTTTCAACTTTCTGGCTTAAAAGCCTGCATTTGCACTTGTTTCCCCCCTTTCCTGTAAGTAGTCTAGTCCAGATACAGATTTGCTGTATTCAAGACTGTTTGAAAGCTTCTGAGCCCCCCAAGCCTTTCTGTGTTGGTGGGAAGCCTTTTAGCTTAACAGTGGGAGTGGTAAGCACTAGGTAGCCTACCTACAAAAAGAGGAGTGGTTCCTAGCCCAGAAATTGTAGTTTATTGGCCGTTCGGACAGTTTTTCCATCGCTCTCAACTTTCTGGTTTAAAAGCCCATGTTTGCCCTTGTTTCCCACCTTTCCTGTAACTAGTCTAGTCCAGATACAGACTTGCTGTATCCAGGACTGTTTGTAAGCTTCTGAGTGGTGCCAGAGACTGCTCTTCAATTTTTCCCCTAGCTCTACTAGTTCTCTCCTCTCCTGCACTTATATTATCTTATTAGTCTAGCACATTACCAGACTTCTTGTAGCAATGATTGTAGTAAGCAAAAGTGCTATCAGCACTAAACATTCTACAAGGAAACAGATCCAGTACTTATTAGCAATGCTCACCCCTCCAGGCATGTCTAAAGGTCAGTTCCCTGTGCTTTCTCCTATTAACCTGGTGAACGTGGACATCCTGAAGCAATGTAGCAACTGCCTCATGTACACTGACAACCCTCCCCACTTACCTTCCAACACTCAGACTTGCGAGAGATGCACTTATATATCCAAATTGGAAGCCACGCACTCTCCAGCCAAGACTGGAATAGCTGGTCAAGAGGAGAAGGTCAAGACTTGCACCACACCACATGGAACACATAGCCCTCCAGAACACACACCAGCACTGCCTTCACATAAAAACACAAACCACACACCCACCTTCACGGAGGCTCTCAGTAAAAATCTACCCAAGCAGCAGAGACCTCCAAGGCAGAAACGCACTCGACCAGCACAACACAACACTAACTATGAGGCACATAACTCCCCTAAACAGTGAGCCACTCAACCAAAGCCCCTAAGGCAAAACAGCATGTCCAACACACTAGTCATAGTTCACTCGATAGTGAGGCACACTGATGTCCCACTCACTAGGTTGAATAAAGAGAAAGTAACAGTTAGCTGCCTATCAGGTGCCAGGATCTGCCACATAATCCATGCACTCAGGTCCCTCACCAACAGGTACAAATATGACTCTGTCATTGTACAAGTGGGTGTGAATGACTTGAGACGTATCCCCCTGGACTACATGAAAAGGGACATGGAAGAGCACTCGGATTATGTATCCCAGGGGGGTATGACCCTACCCTGAGCAGCATCCTACCATCACCCAGAATGGTACGACAGTACAAGCAGAAAATGATTTATTTCAACAATTGGCTACATTTCTGGTGTCATTCTAAGGGGATCCAGTATCTGTGTGCCTGGGATGACATGACTGACAGACCTCGATGCTTTGCCAGAGATGGCCTGCATCTGTCACCCCTGGACTTCTGGATACTGGTCAAGGCTCTTGCCACCCCTATAGTGCCGGTTTAGGCAGTGTTCCAAAGACCAAATTACCACCGCAACAGAAACAAATGCAATCTGAGGGTCAGCGCTAGAAGACTGAATCTCAAAATGCACTCACTTGAAGGACTCCTTGAAATGGAGAACATCGACATTTGTGCTGTAACAGAGACCTGGTTCAAGGCAGCAGAAAGCACCCCTGCACTACCAGGCTATAACTCATTCCACACCTTTTGGCCCCAGAACTTGGACCAAAGCTCCAAAGGTGGTGGTGTTTCCATATTCATAAAGGATGCACGCACCTCCAGACTGGTAGCCCACAGGTGCAGCTAACATTAGGTAAGACAGCAATTCAGGTCATAGCCTGCTATAGGTCCCTGACTATGTCCCAAGACTCACACTTCACTTTGCTATGCACCCTGGAGAAGATTAGGTTCCAATCTAACACTCTCTTACTAGGCATCTTCAACTACCCTTCCATTAACTTGGTAAACTACTCATGTACCAATACACTTGCCCAATGTTTCCTAGAGTTCATTAATTCCAATGCCCTGGACCAGCTTGTTCTTATTCCCACTAGAGGAAGCACCATCCTTAACCTGGTCATTACTAACATGGGAGACCATTGCTCTACACCAATAGTCAGCTCCACCCGGTTAGATCTGACCACAAACTGATCACCTTGGAAATCCACCCCCCTCCCCCGCAAAGGTAACTACCACTTCTCCAAAACTAACTTTGGGCTCCTAAAAACAGAGATGGCTAACTTTACGGCACCCATGCAAATGGAGAATAGTTGCGTGACTACAGAATCATACACCAGTGCACTATATGAACACGTACAGAAATGCATGGATCTCACCATACCCAATAGAACCAAGATGCTCTCCTCCAAAAAAAGGAAGCCAATCTGGTGGTCCCCTGCCATAAACAAACTACAACGGAAGGTGGAAATGATGCGGAATAAGGTGAATTACCACATTGATGGTAGTCCACTGAACACAGAAGGCGTTATAAGAGATCTGGGAACACAGGTTGACAGCAACCTCTCTTTTGATCACCACATTGCCACTGTGGTCAGAAAGTCTTTCTATGTGGCACATCCCATTACTAAGGGGGTTGTATCCAGGAAGAAAGAGGTCATTGTCTCCCTCTACTCTTCCCTCATTAGGCCAATCATCGAGTACAATGCCACATTTGGCATGTACCTCACTATACACCTGCAACAACTGAAGAGGCTGCAAAAGTACCTCACAAAGAGGATCCTAGGCCTTAAACACTTGTCCTACATGGACAGACTCAAAAAACTCCAACTATTCTCTGTCTCACATCGCCTGCTTAGAGCTGATCTCTGCTTGACTTACAAAGCCATGTCTGACCCAGCTCTGTTAGAAATGCTACATCTTACATATTTAGGTCTGCCCAATTATCAATTTCAAAAACAGTTTTTAAACAAATGCATAAAGATCTAGCTAAATTTATCTGGAACCCAAAAAGAACTAGAATATCTTATGAGAAATTAATGACCCCTAAAACAAGAGGGGGACTTGAGCTACCAAACTTTGAAGCATATTATTTGATTGTAAACGCTAATAAAATTTTAAGAATTGCTAATTATGATGTAACGAATACAAAATGGATACCAGCTTGGGTGGTCTTGAATCATAAGCATATTTTGGATAGGAAAATAAATCCTAAAGCATTGCCCTTTATGGACAAAATTAGTCTGATAAAATATGGGGTCATGGACCACATAATAACCTGTGTCTCATCTTTGCAAACTTTATTTCAGTCCGTAGATTTATTGCAATATATGATGGTTCTTCAACCTTTCCACAGGAATCCTAATTTTAAACTAAATAATCAGCTGATCGATCTCAGCAAATTTCCATTAATACTTAATCTGACTCTATTTGATGTTTTAATAAACTTGACTTATCGGCTTTACAAATTAGACAGGAAATGAATCTACCTAGAAGTTATATTGTTATAATGAGACAAGTTAAAGAACTTGCCTTGAGCTTCTTTAGGAACTTTAAACCTGCAGCCGGATTTGTGGATAAGTGCTCTGAATTGTGGCAAGCTATCCAACAAGACACTAAATTTATAGCAACTGCATATAAATTAATTAAGGATTTGAAATTTCAGGACAAAATTTTGCTTTCAGAGTTTTGGGTAAAAAAAGTAACAGTAACAGACAATCAGATATTAAAAGCAATTGATATAACTAGGAAATCAGTTTCTTTTCAAAAACTGATGTACACGCAATTGATGATTTGGAACAATGCATATTACACACATCTTAGATTACATAAATTTAACCCTAGGAATTCTCCAATTTGTCCATACTGTGTAGATCAAACAGCGGATCTTCTTCATATGTTCTGGAGTTGTAAATGCGTATATAAACTTTGGAACTCTCTTAAAGTACAACTGCAAAAGATGGGTTATCAAAGTTCTACACTGTCATGGGAATTTATGATTCTACACATTCCTCCAAGAGAGCTTTCCAGATCGCAAACTATTATTTGTATGAATATTTTTTTGCTGATGAAACTCTATATAGCCACAAATTGGCTAGAACCACATAAGACATCATGGACTAATTTTAAGCTTGTGGCTATAAAGCATATACTAGCACATAAATTACTTCTGAAACAAACTAACAAAAATATTAATAACCCGAAAATATGGGAAAAGGTCTTCAATATTATATTAGCATGATACTGATTTTAGGAATATATTAAATATAGGAAGCATTTCATGTAGATATTGTATAAATGGTTTGTAGTAGTTATAGTGTATTATGTGTGTGATGTTTATTGTATTTTTGTAATGTTTTTGGAAAATATATTTCAATAAAAATTTATTATGGAAAAAAAAGAAATGCTACATCTAAAGAAATCCCAATCCCTCCACATCACACGCGCCAGAGACCTCAACCTCATTACCACAATTAACAGAACATGCTGGAGGGACAGGTTCATAACCCAGAGACTGCCCATGCTGTAGAACAGACTTCCCATATATGTCAAGCAGAGCACCTCGCTGGCCCTCTTCAAGAGAAATCTTGATGAGTAGATGGGAAACAAAAAATTCACCCCGGGGATAACTCCAGTGGCTCTACTTGACAGATGCACTGGGAACTAAGGTCGGGTGGCATTACGCCAGGGTAATCCTATGGCTAGGCCTGTAAAGCCCCCAGGGCCATTAACCTAGTACACACCTATGAAGCTATACTTATAATTGCTGAACAAATTTGAAGGTTGGAAACTCAGCGGGTATAACTTGGCTGAAACCACGATATACCTGTTCTGTATTTTTACCTTGTTTTTTTTAAGCCATCCCATTCATTCATTGTGAATGTCTTTTTTCCCATGCAGCACAAAACATATACTTTGGTTTTGTTGCAAAGGGATTAAATAACATGAGCTTACAAGTTGTCTACATGCATTGTGGTAAATGTTGACTTCTATATTTGTTTGCATCTTGATGTAAATGATCAAGCGGTCAGATTATTTTTTATAAGACCCCTTGATCCTACTATACTATTGGAATTGTCTGGGTATCTTTCTTCCACACTGCTCTCAGTTCTGCCTGCAGATCCTGATATTTTATGACTTTGTGTCTCTCTGTATACAAGACACTGTAGTCACTGGGTGTGGCGATTTCAATGATCAATACCGCTTTTGTCTTATTTTCTTGGACCATTATATATGGTTTTCTAGCATTTATCTTTTGAACTGTTGGTAATGGTTGATCCCATGTGATGTAAACTTCATTTTTTATGATGCTTTGTGGCTCATGTTTCCAGGGTTTTTAAGCCACATCAGTATAATAATGTTTGCACAATCCCAAGTGCAACAGTCTTGCTGCATTAATATGCCTCTCAGTATACAGTCCTTCTGCCACTAGTATGTCAAAACCAGCAACGAGGTGTGCAACTGTTTCCAATTTGGTTTTACAAAACCTACATTTGTCTGTTTCTCCCACATGTTCAATGGACTTTGTAAACCAGCATGTACGTAGCCTACTATCTTGGGCTGCCAGTATTAACCTTTCATCTCTTTGTTTGAATTTGCATCGCCTTAACCATTCCTGCATTTGTTCCTGATCAACATGAGGTTCTTCAAGAAGTTTTATATACTTGTAACTATATTTATGCATTTTCCACATTTCTTGCCTTCTCATCTGGTCCTTCAACTTGTATTCTTTCTTTTGTTTTTTGGCACATTCAGTTGCTGCCTGATTTTTATCTACTTCTGGTCTGATTTCCATTCCTGCTTGATGCCAATATGCGTCTGCTAGATTAAGCAGAGAAGTCATCTTAGATTTATTCTCCTCATATTTCAAAACTTGCACTATGTTTGAGTCTTGTGAGGTCAGCAGATATGTGTGGAGTCTCACAACTGCAGATGTAATCAATTTCAAGGAGGCCTCACAGCAAGAGGTTCCTGGTTTGATTCTTGGCTGGATTGCCTTCTGTGTGGAGATTGCATGTCTTCCCTACATTTGAGTGGGTTTCCTCCGGGTACTCCGATTTTCTCCCACATTACAAAGGCATGTTACTGGAGCATTTCTCCCCGGGCCAACGCTGAAAACTGGCTTCGTTCCAAGTTGGACTTTCCCTGTTAACAAATGTTAATTAAATAAATAAAATAATTACTTCTTTTTTTAAAGGCCATTATTTTCATAAAAATGTATTGTGAGTGGAGCAGCTTGTGGGCCTTTGTATGCAAATATAGTCATGGGCTCATGGGAAGAGAAGTTTTTATTTAACAGCCATTATAGAGATTCTTGGAGCATGTATACACATTTCCTGGATATCTTTATAGTTTGGACAGACAGTGAGGATAAATTTGATGATTTTAGAATATATATAAAAAATACCTCACTTTTTTCAAAATTCATGCATAATGTAGGTCAGGATTCTATTACATATTTAGATGTCCAGCTAAGAAAAGAAAATATTTCAGGGAGCTTAAGACTTGCTTCTCAAATCTATCAGAAGTCCACATATTCCAATATGTTTTTAGATTATATCAGCTGGCATCCACAACATCAATAGTGGGCAGTTGTCAAAGGCCATTTTGTGAGGGCAGCAAGAATGGTGTCTAGTCATAGTGATTTTCTCAAAGAAATTGATTTACTTTCCACCATGTTCTTGAATAAGGGGTACCCTAAAACATTACTTAGAAATTAAGTGAGGAAGTTTAAAAGAGCTCAAGGCATGGATGTGCCCCTTTTACACTATGACACTACTAACCCAGGTAGTATAGAAAATGAATTTAATGTTAACCATATTATAGAACACCATTCTAGTGCATTAGACAATTGTATGTATCAGCAGCTAGCTAGCTATGCAGATGCCTTTGTTACCACATATTCAGTTCACAGCCCAGCAGTTAGTAATTTTATCAGAAAAAATTGGCAGTTCATTTCTATTGACAGAATCGTATGCAAATGTTTAGGCAAAGCATCTAACATACAAAAAAAGGTATTTGTTTCAAAAACATATATGATTTATTTATGTATTTATTTATTTCCAGTTTGATTACCGGGGAAGTCCACTGGGCTCAGAGAGCCAATTTTCAGTGGAGGTCTGGGGAGAAAAGTTCCATGACAATGAATACAAATTAAAGTTTAAAAACAGTAACAATTAAGAACAAGTTACAAATATTAATTCAAAGTAAAGCATTAACAATTTAGATCATTGTAGAAAAACTTTCCTTGTACAGAGTCATTTAACATACAGTCATGCATACAGAGTACGAAGCTATTTACAATATTTACATAGTTAATGTCTTTGGGAATTAGCTTTTAATGGATATAGTAAGTTATATTGTTTAGGAATGCAGGGGGAAAACCTGCTGGGGCCAAGAGCTTAACAAAGAAATTAGGTAGGGTGAAAGCACATACATTTCCGTTTGGAGGACAGGTAGGTGAATAGCTGTGATTTAAAGTTCTCTCTGTTTGGCAGAGTTCTTAGTGTTGAAGGGAGAGAATTCCATTTCTTGCCTAGGGAGTAAGAAAGAAGAAGTTGTCCGGCAGGTCTTTTAGGTTTATGGATCATTATTAAGTTTTGGTTTTCTGATCATAGGGTTCGATTAGGGGTGTATGGTGGAAGGATGTTTGTCAGAGCTGGGCATTTTGTTGGGTAGAGTAGGAGTCTGTGTGCAGTGGTAAGTTGGAGATAGTCTAGGTGGTTTGGGAGTAATAGCCAGTTCAGAGATTGGAGGGAGAGGCAGTGATGGGTAGAATTGTTGGCTTTGGTGGCAAATCTAGAGATTTTATTGTAGCAGATTTCAAGTTTAGAGGTGATGGAAGATGTCAGGTTTGTTAGTAGAGGGGCTCCGAACAATAGGGAAGGCAGAAGGTAAGTAGTGGCCAGGGTATGCCTAGTGGAGGAGAAGAGGAAGCGATTGTTCCTATATAGCATCCCTAACATTTGGTGGGTTTTCTTTATGTTTTGTTGAATATGGATGTCGAACCTGAGGTGTTCATCTATTGTAACACCTAGGAGTTTGGCGAAGGGGACCACTTCGATGGGGGAGTTGGTTAGGCTGAGAACCTGGAAGGAATTTTTGTCGTATGAGAAAGATTTTGAGGGAGGGAATAGGATTATTTTAGATTTGTTTGCATTGAGAGAGAGGTGATTTTGGTGCATCCAGGTCTCAGTAGTTGAGAAGGTGATTTGGGTTTTAGTTAGCAGTTCGAGGAGGTTAGAGGCAGAGCAGACTAAGGTTGAGTCATCAGCATATTGAATGACTTTTGCATTAGGAATACCGGAGTGGAAATTATTGATAAAGATGTTAAATAGCATAGGTCCAAGGATAGAGTCCTAAGGGATGCCAGCTGGGGTTGGTAAGAAAGGAGAGGTGGCTTTATTCCATGTGACAGCCTCAGTCCTATCAGACAGGTAACTAGAGAACCATGATAGAGTGTTGTGAGAGAGATTGAGGTTTGAGAGATGACAGAGAAGGTGCTTGTGGGAAACAGTATCGAAAGCTTTAGAGAGGTCTAGAAGTACTGTTGATACTAAGTGTCCGGAGTCACGGGCTTGATTGACAGTTTCTAGGAAGAAAAGTAATGCGGTCATAGTGCTATGCCCAGGGTGGAAGCCATGTTGGGTATGGGTAAGGAGTTGGTTTTGAGTAAGAAAAGGCATGAGTTGGAGATGAATACATTTATCCAGTATTTTGGAGATGGGTGAGAGTAGTGCAATGGGGCGGAAATTTGAGATGTCTGTGTTTTTGCCTCCCTTGTGGAGAGGCAGAATAAAGGTGGAATGCCAACGTTTGGGAATGTAGGATTCCTTTATGGATCTATTGATAAGGATGCTAATAGGGAATGCTATTCCATCAGCAGCCGATTGAAGGAAGGAAGAGGGAATGTTATCGGGTGCATTGGAGCAGGGTTTGAGTTTGGATAGGAGTCTTTTTATGAGAGTAGTGGGGACAGTTTTGAGCTTGAACATAGGTGGAGAGTTTTTGGGGAATTTAGAACTAGGACGTTGGTGGGAAGAGTTATTGATGGGAAAAGTCTTGGTCAGGTTACATATAGAGTCTACGAAAAATGAGTTAAATTGTGATGCTAATTCGAGGTCAGATTTACATGGGTCAGGGCAGGGGTTATTTTTGGAGCCTGGGTTAAGAAGTGAGTTTATAGAGTTCCAGAATTGCTTTGGGTTTTTGGTATGGTTGGACTGGAGCTTTATATAATAAGATTTTTTGTCATTGGTGATTTGCTTTTTTTGCAAGGTTATGGAGCTTTCTGTACTGGAGATGGGTTTCAGGCAGTTTATTCTTTTGGAAAAGCTTCCAGAATGTATCTCTTTAATGCATAGCTTATTTTGTCTCTTTAGATAGGCAAGGAGTTGTAATAGTTTTATCCTTTTGTGTCTTAGTGGGGCTAGTGAGTTTAGCGTGTCTAGGTAGGTAGTATTAAAGTAGTCTATGGCTTTGTCAAGTGGGAGGGTTTTGAGAATGTTCTAACTCATTTGTTTGAAAATATTGGAGAAAGTTTTGGGGTCAAATTTACTGAGGTTGCGTGTAAGAAGGTATTGATGCTGATGAGGGGTAGAGGTGGTTGCCCGGTGAATAAAAGCTGGGAGGTGATCACTAATAGTGTCAGCGATAGTGCCAGAATTGGTATTTTGTTAGCATGGGTGACTAAGATCCAGTCAAGAATGGATCCTGGGGGATTTGTTTTATTGGGTCTGGTGATGGAGGGGATTATTTGAGTAAAATTATAGAGGTTAATGGATAGGGAAGGCAAGGGGCTATTGATTTTATTCCAGTCAGTCTTTACTTCACCTAGTATGTAAGTTTCATAGTGTATTTCTGTTGAGGCCCATAGGAGTATATCTTCAGGGATAGTGGTGTTGTTACCGGGTGAGATGTATAAGGCAATGATACAGATGCGTTTATGATTATTTATTTTTAGTAGACCGGCTGTTAATTCTGTGTTGGGGAATTGGGGAATAGGATTTGGAAGGGGAATTAAAGTGAGAAAATTAAGAGTATATTAAAGCTGTGCCACCACCTTTTCTATTTAAGCGGTCACATCTGAGAGTTTGAAATCCAAGGGGTAGGGTTTCAGAATCAGAGATGTGGGGTTTGAGACAGGCTTCGGAGATGGCTATGATGTCAGGGTGGTTGTGGCTTAGCCATGCTTGGAATTGGTGTATTTTATTATTGAGACTCTGGGTATTAATTGTGAAGAATTTAAGAGTATTGTAGGGGGAAAGAGTAGAAGAGGGAGGAGAAGGGTTGTTGTTGATTATGAGTGGCTGAGGTCCAGCAGGGTTGGGATGGATGTCTCCAGCTAAAAATAGGTTGCTGAAAAAAGTAATTTTTGCAAGTTTGGATTTGTGTTTTAAGAATTTGGGTTGGTCTAGGACAGGCTTAGGGGTAGGTAACTTAGATGTAGTGTGGAAGATGTTTGGAAAGAATAGGTGCAGAGGATTAGGTTGAAGTAGAGAGGGCGAGATAAGGTAGAAGTAAGAATTAGACAGCGGGTGCAGAATAGTTTGTGTAGAGGTTTGAGAGGTAGTTAAAACTGGGGGTTGGTTGGAGGAATATGAGGTGGCATAACACAGTGGGATTAGGAGTAAGAGGAGGCAGATGTGAACTCGGAGAGTTGAGATGATTAAGAAGGGCATGTTGGGATTTGGTATTATAAAGGTAAAAAGTTGTAAGGGAGGAATGGCTGTGAGGAGTGAAGTAGATAAGAATTGAGATAGAGTGTAAGAAAGAAACAAAAAAGGGGTGTGAAGTTGGACAGATGGTATGATATAGAGTGTTTAGATTAAATGGTGTAGGTGTGAGGAGGAGGGGTAATGAGGAGGAGAATAGAGGGAAGTGTTGTTATCGGATGATGGGAAGAGGAGGGTAGATGGAGGGAGGTGTATTTATTGGATAATGGATTTGGGGGTGTGGAAAAATGTAAGATAAATGTAGATGCACTGGGGTGGGTGGGATTTGGGGGTAGGGTAGGGGAGTGGAGTGAGCCCATAGGGTGAACGGAGCGGGTAGAGCCAAGAAGGAGGAAAAAAGTCAGCAGAAAGTTATCAGTCAGGCAGAAAACAGTTCTAAGGTGAGAAAGTACAGGATAGGTACAATGTAAGAAAATTTTGATGTTGGGAGGATTATTCGGTGCTAGAAGCTGAAGCAGGGCAATGGAACAAAAATACCTTAAATTACAGGGTTTAAACAGGGCAGAGCTGGGTTAAGAGGAAGAGTTGCAGTATTGTGAATGCATACTAACTGCAGACTGGAGGACAGTGCCACCTAGTGGCCAAAAACAGGTACGTACAAGGATGGATCAAGGGCACAGGGGAGAATGGGAGGAATCCTAGAAAGTAAAGGGGGAATGAACTCCGTGGTAGGCTGCTAGCTATTGCTCACTGGGATGGTAAATCACAGGATAGGTTAAGATATAGTTGTAATTGTTAATAACATACACTTTTTAGTTCTTGGGGAGGTTACATGAAACACAGCAGGATTTCCTTTGAGATGTCCATTTCAAGGGTGGGAAGTCAGGGTTCCACGCAGAGCAATGGGAGGCACTTGGGGTGGTAAAGATGCAGCAGGAGCAAACTGTAAAGTAAAGGAATAAATAACAGTTACATATGATACAATGTTTCAGACTATAGATGGGATAAGAAGAAATATACAAATAAATGTAGAGAATTGTCTGGAAAGTGTATAGTGTAGACAGTGTGCACGAGTGAGACCATGGGTACAAAACTTTCCACTAAAGATGTAGAAACACAAATTTATAGGCTACTGTCTTTAGGGACAACTTAAACAGCAGTTAGAATATCAAGCAAATACTTCTATAGCTTCAGGGAAGGTAGCAAGAGCAGAACTGCTATGGCAATATTCTATTAGAGCAGTACTAACATAAGTTAGACAGTTACAGCAAACATTTACATGGCTTTCACATTTAGAAATGCAGAAATGAAAATCCTATCAAAGCGAGTAAACGCAGTAGTCACAATGTGGGAAACCAACAAGCCAACAGTGCAGACAGGAGTCCACTCACAGCATTTGTTATAGGTCAAAATCACTTTGTGTAACAGAAACAATCTTTGTCAACAAAAAAAAACAAAGTATAGCAGCAGACTTGTCATATTATACTGGTATTGTGAAGCATACAGACACTTAACTGAAATTAAATGCAACAGGCAGTGAAAATAAGACTTACAGGCAAGTTGCATGCATTTAAACTGCCTTCATCTATGCTGCACAGTTTGGAAACATCAGTGTTTAGTCAATTCGAATGCACATTTAAATGGATAACATCAGCGTTTGGCCAAAGACACAGAGACCAAGCTTGCCAAAGCAGTCCAAAGGAAGAGTTAGCATTAAATGGGAAGTCCAGGAATTGGACTGACTAACACTGTAAAGCAGCTGATAAGCCTCAATAATTCATCACTGGAGACTCAGAAACCAAGTTTGGCATGAAATCATCATTAAAATCTTAGAAGCCAGGTCGAAGTGAGCCTGTGGTGTTTGTTTGTTAACACGCAGGCAAGATGGACGGCTAACTGCAGGCTTAGGGGAAAAAAGCCATTTTACTAATGTAAAAGCTCGGAAGGTGAGAAGTATGGATGGCAGACTACAAGCAGAGTGGGGGAAGCCACTTGAGTTATTTTAAATCTCATCAAACGAGTCCATACACAAAAGCCATATAGGCGTTGTTAGGCTGCAGTCCGTGGTCCACTAATTGCAGTGAACAGCGTAGAAAGCCACTTAGATTGCACGAGACTGGGCACACAGTTTCAGGGTTTTCGTTGAGCAAGAGAAACTAAAGGAATGGAGGAACTGGCTAAAAGCTGGGAAACAACAAAAATGCTGCTACTTAGCACTTTTGAGACTCTGACCCCATGCTACGGGCACTGAAAAGATAACCCAAAAACACATCCAAAGGCAATAAATGTAACAGGAAACAGCTGTAGAAACTGTGAGAAAACAGAGGCACACAAAGAATGCAAAATACAGTATAGCTTGTAAAAACCTAGCATTAACACACAATATCACATGTTTCAGCGTATACAAGTACTCACCCACAAGCGATGCTAGCAGCCTACAGAGATCAGGACTGGAGGGAATGAGGGGGTTATTTGAAAATGGCGCCAATTGAACCAGCAAACCAATATAGATTTAGGGGCGGGGAGTAGGTAAAAGTGGCTAAATCTTCATGTAAAGATGTTAATACTTTTAACCAAAAGTTAGGTACTACATCTGGGCCTGGGGTTTTCCAACTAGAGGCTTTCCTTAACTTTGTTTCAATCTCTCTGTCTGTTACTTCATCCCATTTCATATACTGTACCTTTAAACATCTTATTCTTTCTTTTACTTCTTCTATCCATTTAGCATCTTTGTTATGTTCCACAGGATCTTCATAGATACTTCTCCCAAAATATATCTATTTCTTCTTTTTGTGGTGGTCTTTCAATTCCTTTTACCTTGTTTCCCAGTTATCTATAAAACATTTTAGGTCATCAATGACCTGCTTATTTTGTACTTTTCCTTAATATTTATCTGTGTATCTTCTAGGTTTTTCTGTCTGTGCTGAGATTTTTAGTTTATTTGCGATAGTGCATGATAGATCCTAGTCTGTTCTAATACTGTGCATTGCTTTTATCACGTCTATCTTTCTTAATATTTTTGTTGATCTGTTCCCTCTTCTATATTCTTCAAATGTTGACACTTGTCTTAACTGCTTTATAGTTTTCTCTGTTTGAAACTTCCATGATGGTATTCGATTTCTCAACTTCTTTTCCCTCATTATGCTGTGTTCTTGTGGTGGAGCTTTATCAGTTATTAATTTAGGTGCACGGAATATATCCTATTTACTTCTGTTACATTGCATAGATCTCTATGGACAGTCTTAATTACTGTGTTCATTTGTTTTATCAAACTTCTGACTTTTTGAGTTTTATTGACTTTCTGCAATCTATTTCTTTCATTGATCTTAATATGTCTATCGATATCTATTAAATCAATCAACTCTTCTCTTAGCTCATTTTCTTCTAAACTGAGGGCAGTTTTTTTGTTTTTTTTAGTTCCTGTGGACATTCTATAGAAAGTTCTACAGCATCTTACTGTGGCACATTCTCTTTAGTTTCATCCTGTGCCATCTGTTGCTCTGTCATATGGGAATTCACTGGCCTATCATTCCTCAACAATGACTGCATCAGAGTTTCCACAGTTTCCTGTTCCTTCCCTTGTTGTCCAGCTTCAAGTGAACTAACCTTATCCTGTTACCTCTCACTTTTTTTAATTTCTCCAAATCTTTTGGGTTTCTAATACAATGACAGGAATGGACCCCATTCATAAGTCAAAGTACGATTTAAGGTCATGAAATTAGTATTGTTTCAATCTTTGATGTCAGGCAGGAGTGCTCTTTGCAGCACCCACAATGTGGCCAGTAATGAGTCCTTCTGCAATTCGTATGGAGTTGCATGTATTGGTAACATATGTAAATATGACTGTATATTCTCATTTATAAGACTCATTGCTCCTACTACTATTGGGACTGTGTGGGTATCTTTCTTCCACATTGCTCTCGTTTCTGCCTGCAAATCCTGATATTTTATGAATTTGAGTCTCTCTGTATGCAAGACACTGTAGTCACTGGGTGTGGCAATTCCAATGATCAATGCTACTTTTGTCTTGTTCTCATGGACCACTACATCAGGTTTTCTAGCATCTATCTTTTAAACTTTTGGTAATGGATAATCCCATGTATTGTGCACTTCATAATTTTCTATGATGCTTTGTGTCTCCCGTTTCCAGTGTTTTTCGGCCAAACCCCAGTGTAACAATCTTGCTACATTATTATGCCTTCCAATATACAGTCTTTATGTCACAACCAGCAACGAGGTGTGCAACTGTTCCCAGTTCTGTTTTACAAAACCTACATTTGTATGTCTCTCCCACATATTCAATGGACTTTGTAAACTAATGTGTATGCAGCCCACTATCTTGGGCTGCCAAAATTAACTCTTCATCGCTTGGTTTGAATTCACTTCTCCTTAACCATTCCTGAATTCATTCCTGATCAACATGAGGTTTTTCTAGAAGTTTTCTATACTTGCATCTATATTTATGCATTTTCTACATTTCTTGCCTTTTCATCTGGTCCTTCATCTTATATTCGTTCTTTTGCTTTTTGGCATATTCAGTTGCTACCTGGTTTTATCTACTTCTGGTTTGATTGCCATTCCGGCTTGATGCCGATATGCTTCTGCTAGATTAAGCAGAGAAGTCATCTTAGATTTATTCTCCTCATGTTTTAAGCTTTCGCTATGTTTGGGTCTTGTGTGATCAGCAGATATGTGTAGAATCTCACGATTGCAGACCTATATATGTAATCAGTTTCAAGGAGGCCCATTCCTCCTTCGGAATGGGGAATATATAATCCTGGTATACACTGATTTTTATAAAGCATTTGGTGAGCATGAAACATCCTTTTCGTTTCCCTATCTGATCTATCCAACATGTTTTGGGGCCAGTCAATGACTCCAAAACTGTAAGTTAGGACAGGAAGAGCAAATTGATTTATTGCTTGGATTTTAAGTCTTCTAAAGTATTCCCTACTAAGTTTTATTCACATTTGTTTGTGTTTTATTGTTGATCCTTCATCAATTCCCAAGTATTTATACACCCCCTCTTGCTCAAGTTCTTTTATATCACATTCTTGTCCCAAACTGATGCTTTCCTGGTGCTGCAGTTTTCCTGCTTTAAACACTGCTTTTGCACATTTATCAAGGCCAAGTGACATTCTTATATCATCTGAAAAAGTTTTGACAACTTGCAGTTGTGCTTTCAGTTCCTTATCTGATGAGCTATACAGTTTTCAGTCATCGACAAAGAGAAGATGAGAAGTCTTTACAATTTCTTGTTTTCTAGGAACCAAATTGTAGCCATGGCCTAAGCTGCTAAGTAGACAGCTTAACAGATTAAGGTCAAGGCAGAATAGCAGCGGTGACAGAGAGTCACTCTCGAATATCCCCCTTTGATTTTTTATCCCTGGGATTATAATTTGTCCTTTATCATGGCTTAATTGCAAAGTGGTCTGCCAAGTGGTATGCCACTGTTTCATGGTCACTGTAATGTAGTCGATATGTGTAGGGTGTATCTTATACATTTTTAAGCACTTTTTTATCCATGAATGTGGAATACTGTAAAATGCTCTTTGTAGTCTATCCATGCCATACGTAAATTCTTCCCTTTTTTACAGTTCCCCACTATGACTTTATTTAACAACAAGTGATCCTTTGTTCCATATGACTTTTTTATTTCCCTTTTGTTCTACTGCCATAATTGAGTTTTCTTCTAATGACTATAAAGTTATTGGTGTATAATTTTTAGAGTAGCTTGCAGGTTCACTCTTAAGTAGGAGCATTGTTTTTCCTGCTAGCCAGGTTGGTATCTGTTCAGGGTGTGCATATAAATACTTCTTACTCATGGCTAAATCTTTGTCCAAAGATATTAACACTTTTAACCAAAAGTTAGGCACTGCATCTGGGCCTGGGGTTTTCCAATTAGAGGCTTTTCTTAACTTTGTTTCAGTCTCTCTGGCTGTTACTTCATCCCATTTCATATCCTGTACCTTTAAACGTGTTATTCTTTCTTTTACTTCTATCCATTTAATATCGTTATGTTCCACAGGATTTTCATAGATACTTCTCCAAAATGTATCTAATTTCTTCTTTTTTGGAGGTCTTTCAATTCCTTTTACCTTGTTTCCCAAGTCCCTATAAAACATTTTTGGGTTATCAATAAATTGCGTATTTTGTACTTTTCCTTTATATTTTTCTGCATATCTTCTAAGTTTTTCTGCCTTTGCTGAGATTTTTATTTTTTTATTTGCAATAGTGCATGATAAATCCTGGTCTGTTCTAATACTGCACATTGCTTTTATCATGTCTATCTTTATTACTATTTTTGTTGATCTGTTCGCTCTTCTATATTCTTCTAACAGTGACACTTCTTGTCTTAATTGCTTTATAGTTTTCTCTATTCGATACTTCCAGGATGGTATTCGATTTCTCCCCTTCCTTTCCCACACTACCCTGTGTTCTTGTGGTAGAACTTTATCAGTTATTAATTTAGCTGCATAGTGATATATCCTGTTTACTTCTGTTATATCACATGGATCTCTAGGGACAGTCCTAATTATTGTGTTCATTTGTTTTATTAAACTTTGGACTTTTTGGGTTGTATTGACCTTCTGCAGTCTATTTCTTTCATTGATCTTAATATGTCTATTTAATCAAGCAACTCTTCTCTTAGCTCATTTTCTTCTAAACTGAAGGCATAATTTTTGTTTTTCTTTTGCTGTGGGCATTCTATGGAAGGTTCTATAGCATCTTCCTGTGGAATATTCTCTTCAATTTCATCCTATGCCATCCGTTACTCTGTCATATGGGAACTCATGGCCTATCACTCCTCAACATTAACTGCATCAGAGTTTCCACAGTTTTCTGTTCCTTCCCTTGCTATTTAGTTTCAAGTGAACATTTATACTGATTTCCTGTGGAAGGCTACAAATATCTTCATATGGCACCTGACAAATTGCTTCCTGTTCCACCGGTTTCCCTTTAATTTGGGTATCCATTGCTCTATCCTGTTGTGGTGCTTTCTGAATTAGATTTCCTACATTGAATCCTTCACTTCACAAGTAATCCATAACCCCAGTTTCTATTTGTTTAACCTCTCCATTACTAATGTCCTTTTCTTCTTTGTCTTATTTTTTTATTGTAAAGTTTTCCATGTCTGGATTCCTTTGCCTGCATTTCTCTTCAAATATCTTTGGTGCTGCTCTTAGGTTCATAGGTAGGTACTGGGCTATCTGCCGAAGGCATATATTAGCCCAGCCACGTTGTGCGGTATTCACCGCCCCTTTGGTTAGTTCCCTAGGCCCTTGATCTAGAAGCTAGTACCCTTGGCCCCTATCTAGTAGAGCTGTTGGTATGATTCCTGGTGTGAACTTATAGGTTCATTCTTTTTGTATTGGTTAGTTTTGCTTTCTCCTTTGCATAAACATTACACTATATTATATCTCTTTTTCTTTCCCATGTCCATATTTCTTCAGTTGTCTCCTGATCTTCCTGCTTCTCCTTACTTTGGGGACTCACACCATTATGCTCTGATGTAACCTGTGGTAGACCTTCTATACCAAATCCTTTACTTCGCAAGCACTCCTTAACTTCAATTTCTATTTTTTTAACTTCTACTTTACTAATCTTCTTTTCTACATTCCCACTTTGTGATATTATTTTCTATTGTGAAATTTTCCATATCTGGATGCCTTTGCCTGTATTTCTCTTTGAATATCTTTGGGGCTGCCTTATTTATATTGATTAATTTGGCTTTCTCCTTTGAATAAATATTGCACCATATCAAAGCTCTCTCTCTTTCTTTCCCACGTCGATGTTTCTTTTTTATACATTTCAAAAATCTCTAGGTTTTGTTTATATTTTTGCATTTCTTCAGATGCTTCTTTTTCCAAACAGATCAAAGTTGCTTGATCTATATTCTGTTTTTCACAAATCTGTTGTATTAATGAACACAAATTTATATTCAAAGCCTCTTACAGTTTTTCTTGTGGAAGTATTTTTCTTTCCTCTAATTTCTCTCTTAATCTTTTTGTATATCTTGTGTCTGGAAATTCTGGGCTTTTTGCATAATAGTAACAATACATAAATTCTTTCTTATCCTCAACAGTCCACTTCATCGTCTTTATGGCTCTTCTTTGGCCTATCAGTTTTTGTGATTTTTGTGGACTACTTCTTCCTTCCACAACAGGGGAGCCATTCTCCCCCTGGGACTGGTCTGTCCCCATTTTAGAAATACTTATGTATTTTGAGGATTCTACACTGTCATCTTTTCCAGTCCTGGCACCAGTGTACCTACCAGGACTGGGCACTTTTTTATCCTGGGTCTTGTGCACCCAGTTCTCTTTTTTAATTTTTAACCTACTTCTGTCCATGCCATATACTATATAAATACAGTCTATATATCAGTGTCACCTTGATGACATTTTGTGAAACACAGGGTCCACCTTCTTAGAGAGTGCTCGGATGTAACCTTAGATGCACTCTGTGGTGGCACTCAGGGTTAATCAGTTAATACCTCTTCTCCCAATTCCTCTGTGATCTCCCTTCCAATTTTTCTCAACCTGGCTGGTTCTGTCCCTTCATTCCTTCTTCCTGTTATACACCTAAAAGAAGGACTTTATCTTCTACTTGACCACTTCTGTGAACTCCCTTGCCTCCCCACCTCCTTTGCTGCCTCTGTATTCATCTTTATGTATGGTGCTTGCTCCACTTTCCCTTCCTTTCCCCCTCTTTTTTACAGGTTCATAGGTAAATACTAGGCTGGCTTCCCTTGCAGACCATTTTAAGACCAGGCAATTTCCCTTTTTGTGCTCAAAATAACCTATCCCATTTGGTTACAGACTGTCCTTACCCATCTCATTGTCAATTTTATATATTTTACCCCTAAAGAGAATAACTGGGATAATAACTTAAATAATTTCAGGGGACCCATGCATGGGATAAAGCATTTAAAAGCTGCATCTGTCCATTAGTAGTACAGGCAGCAGTTCTGTGATAAATGTTCTGTTTCCTATCCATAGATCTAAGCTGCACTTGAAAATGGACAGGGATGAACTTCATTTTATGTGAGTGGGGAGTCTATTCCATAGCAGTGGTACCCTCTGCAAAATATACGTGTACCTCCAAACTGTTCTGTTGATGCTGTGGAAGAGGTTTAGATCCTTAGACTGAGTATTTCTGATGCCATCTGATTTGCTGATGTACAGTAAATCCATCAGTACTGGGTTGGAGGATGCCTTGCATGCCAGATACGGGTCACTTCTTAGCAGTCTGTAGGGTATCGAGCATAGTGACATGGCTTTGAGTCAGTCCCCATAGGACATGTTCTTTAGGCCTTGTATCCTTTTAGTAGGGAATATTTTCTGCCTCCTGGATACTACTTCTTTTGTACTAATTGTAAACCTCACACTCCTATGTAGTCACATTGGCCTTCTCGTTTTTTCCTCAAATGTGTGTCCACAGCACTGAGTGCTCCATCTCTAAAGCACTGCTACAGCCTGATGACTTCCTTAAATTATCCCAAAGATAAGTACTCATTTTGATCTTCTTCTCAGTCGATCCCAAACTACTTCCATAAAATCTCATGTCATCATCTTTGTTCTTTTATTTTTATACTTCTCCCTCACTCTAAAACACAGAGTGTGGTTACCAATGTTAATAGATTCATAGATGTACACTTGGCTAACAACCACTAGGGCCTTTATAAGCCTAGCTGTGCAACTCACATGTGACCCAGAAATTTGATTTATATAGAGGGCAATTTACTGACTGCCTCAGTCCATCAGACGCACAGAGACCACACCAGGGGTGAATATTTGATTCCTCATCCATTGGTACGAGTTGCTCTTAAATAGGGATAGGGAGGAACTCTGCTTCACATGGATGGGGAGCCTGTTTCACAGAAAGGAAATTATTTGAGATACATGTCTCTTCAACATGTCATATTAATGTTACAATAAAAATGTAGGTCTTTTGATCTTGTAGTTCTGAAGCTGTTTGTTTTGGGGATGTGCAAAAGGTTCATCAAAACAGGGTCCAGGGATGCCTGTACACTAGGCAAAGATAAGCTGTCAGTAGTCTATATGATACAGAGTAAAGAGATAGGGCTTTGAGGCAATCAGCATAGGAGATTTTGTTATTCTTTTTGAAAGGAACCTTTGTGGACATTCCAGTTGCTTCATGTGCCTGGTCAGGTACATACCAAAGGGGGAATTATACTTTATGATGGATCCGATTAGGGCCAAGTACAGTGATACGATGACCTCTCTGGATAAAGATGCCATACTTATAAGTTGAGCACTATAGAAGGATTTTCTTACTACCTTGGACATATGTTGATCGAAGGATAGGTCACTATCTACATGAGTTTTCAGATCCTTGATTAATGAATCAGCTTGTAGGGGTGTTTTATTTATGACATAGTTACCTTGGATGGCCAACTTCCCTAAAGGTACTATAATGCATTTCTTTGTTTTTGAGTTTTAAGTCAAGGCTTTGACACCAAGTGTTTGTCTGTGTTGGACCTCCCTGAAGAGTGCTCTTGTTTTGGGGTGATTTAATGACTGCTCACAGTCTGCAATTATCTGTGAACTTGGTCAGCTACACAGAGGCCTCTGATGTTGGCTTTCACTTCCTAGAAGAAGATTCCAAAGAGGAACGGGCACAGCACATAGCCTTGAGGGACTCCACTGGTAAATGGCCTCTTTATGGAGGCAGCCTACTTATCCTAATCTCTTGAGTCCTATTCATGAACCATCTAGCTATCCAGCATGTTATAGGGGGTTTATGCCTAGTTCCATAAATTTTTTGACAATGCCTGAGTGAGATATTGTATCAAATGGTTTAACTAGATCTAGTTCGGCAGTATACCTCACTTTCCCCTCATCCATTGCCTTAGTGACATTTTCAAAGATGTATACCAGGTTCGGTAAGCATGACCTTCCTTTGACAAAGCTAAACTTGAATGGATCCAGTGTTTGGAGGCCTCCTATGTCCCAGTTGATAACTTCCATGATAATTCTTTCCATGGTTTTGCAACTAAGACTAGTCAGACTAATGGGGCTGTATTTTCCAGGATCTGTTGAAGGCCTTCCCTTATGAAGGGGGATGACTATCGCAGTCCTCCATTCTTGTGGTACAAAGCCTGTTTTAAGACTTTAGCTAAATAATGACACAAGGAGTCATGATAAGTTATATTTTAGACTGTTCAGCAGTCCTCCTGGGATGTTATTGGGGCCCACTGAGGCTGTTTTCTTGGGTTTGGGGAGCACAGCCAGTACATGCTCCCTAGTTATAGTTGGAGGGGTTATGTTTGAGGATATTTCTTGGGTGGTGGTTGGGGGTGAGAGGGTAGCTATGCTGGAGGTGAATTTGTCCAATAACTGGTGTGCTATATCACCAGGCTCATTGAATGTACCACCATTAATCACCAGTTCAACAAATTGCTGTTTACTGCCTTTGAAGTTTCTGAAGAAAGCCTTACGGTTATGTTTCACCTGGGAGACTATCTTAACCTGAAAGCTGGCTTGGCTTGACCCAATTAGCCCTCTTAGTTGCCTATTTAGCTTGATGAGAGAGTTTTCATCTTTACAAGTATTATCTTTCTTGATTTTTACCATTATTGTTTTCCTTTTGGTGTATGTCCTGTTTAATCTGGGATACCTTCAGGACATCTTGCTTCTAGGAATAGTTCTGATTACTTCTGGAAGGTACAGCAGCTTCTGTGCAGTCATTGACATGGTTGTACAGACTTTCTAAGAGCAACTCCGTGTAGGTTGATGTGTTCTTGGGGTTTGGAGGGGACTGCATTTTTGACAACCCATCGCTTAATAAAATGTTTGCCTTGGAATAGTTCTTAACTGTTACTGGTTTTACTGGGGTTATGGAGTTGATTTTGATACAATTTTATCCAGTAATCAAAGCCTAGAGGGGCAGGTGCAGACCATCTTTGGTAAAGCAACATGGTCTGTTATCTATGTCCTCCCAAACTGAAAATATTGGATCCCCTTAGAATGTCACCAGAAAGACAGCCAGTTGTTAAAATTGATCATCTTTTGCTGTTATTGTGGCATCATCTTCAGTGATAGCAATATGCTGCTTGGTGCTAGACTCGTATCAGCCTTAGTCACATACTCTGAGAGTGCCATAATGTCTGTCGTAATATAGTCCAGGAGGTACATCTTAGGTGATTTACACCTACATGGACTATGAGGGCATCATGCTGGTACCTGTTCTGAAATTACTTGAGTACATGTGTGATTTGGTGGAAACTGGCTCCAGATATTCAATGTACTGTTATCTTTGTCTTGTTCAGCATGGTTAGAGGGCCATCAGTATTTCTTACAATGGAATCCCTCATGACGAGAGCCCTGGGAAATGTGTTTGCTTGCCTTAGGGGCTAAGTGTTTGGGGCTCCATTGAGAGTGACTGTATGTGTGGCATTAGGTGTTGTTTTTTCTGAGTGCCTTGGGCTTGCTGAGGCACAACTTTACTATCTGGTGGTCTAGCTAATCTTTGCTGTTTAGGAAGACTGCTTTTAAGTGCCTCTGCACACATTCATCTATGAGTGTGCTGTGTGCTATGTGAGGTGGGTACATTGCTTGTGGTTTTGACAACCTGATGTATGGTTGTTTGCAAGAGCTTAGTCTCCTGTACCATTAGGTAAGTATACCTCTCACATACTGTGTTTGTTTAAGGATGAAGTGGTTGTTGGTAAACATAAGACAATTGCTACATTGTCTCAAGATGCCCATATCCACCAAGCTTACTACAGTGAAGTTAGAAAATTGCATACCCATGCTGTTTAGTTCTTTGACTGGTGAGCTACAAGGGGTTGTGTACTGCGGTTAGAAGGCTATTAAGGGAAATTTTTTGGTGCAGATTAATAAGGGGAATTTATTGGGGCAGATTATAGTTAATGATACCACCTATACTGAGCCTGTGGACATTGCTAACCTGTTAGCCAACAGGTTCTGTGAAAACTTCACTCCCTTGTCCCCATCACATATACCCCATGACATCCCTACCATCTGCCTTCTACCTTGTATCTCTAAAGAACAGGTTGTGGACACCCTCTCTAAGGTCAAAAACACAACTTCTATGGGACCTGATAATATCTCAGGCTGCATCCTACATGGGCTCAAATGAGAATTAGCAACACCATTGGGTACTCTTTTCAACCATAGTCTCAGCACTGGCTCCATCCCAGCTGAATGGAAAAAGGCCACCGTTATCCCCTTGTACAAAGGTGGTGCTTCCACTAACTCCATGAACTATAGATCTATTAGCGTGATTAACCTGATCTATAAGGCCATGGAACGTATTATCATGGACCTTATTAACAAAGATACAGGTAATCTCCAAACACTTGACACTCAATTGGATTTGTCAGAGGGAGATCATGGCTGTTAAACCCGGTAGACTTCTTCGAGAAAGTCACCAAGACCCTTGACTAGGGGAAATCTGTGCATACAGCCTACCTAGACTTAGCCAAGGCTTTTGACATTATCCCCCACTCAGGCATCATTGACAAACTCACCCAGCTAGGCAGCAACCCTTATACCATTAGATGGGTCACTAATTGGCTCACTGATAGAACCCATATAGTCAAAATAGGGGAATCCACCTTCAACAGTAGACCTGTAACCAGTGGTGTTTCACAGGGATCAGTCCTAGGACCTCTACTGTTTGGAATCTAGTTCTCTGAAGTACAATCTAAAACTGAAGGTCTGTGGCTGACAAAGTTTGCTGATGACTACAAACTGGGAGCGGTCACAGAATCTTCAAATGATGTCAACATCCTACAAGAGGGTCTTACACAAACAAATGATTCGTGCCAAAGTCATGGCCTTAAACTCAATGCAAAAAAATGTGTTATCATCCCCTTCGGTAAGAGCAATGTTCCTGCTAACTACCACATCAATAACAACACCCTAAGTATGCCTTCAGTGGTGAGAGATCTGGGCACATAGGTTGACAGCAGCTTTACCTTTGATCAGCATGTCTCCAAAGTAGTAAGAAGTGCATTCAATATTACTCATCTCATAAGTAAGGGCATTACTTCCAGAAAAAAAAGTTATTACCTCCCTGTACTCTTCCCTCATCAGGCCAATAATTGAGTACAATGCCCCTTTTGGTATGTACCTTTCCAAGCACTTGCAGCATTTGGACAGACCACAAATGTTACTCACAAGGAAAATTTAAGATCTTTAGCATCTGTTCTATGAGGATTGTCTGAAATCACTGTCACTTTATTGTTTAATGCAGACTCAGAGGTGATCTCTGCCTTGTATATAAGGCAATCTTTGACCCTGCTTTATTGGAAATGCTGCATATCCATAAGTCAAATGGTACATGGGTTACTTGCTCTAAAGGCCTTAACCCATTCTCTCTAATGAAGCTCAGAAAGTTTGCACTGTAATTTCCAGTGGGCGGAGCCAAAGCCTTTTGACAGAATCAAATTACGTCCTCACTTTTCAAACAAATATTCATATCTGTGGAACCACAAGAATTATAAATGGCAAACTCTTCAGCATAAACTATTTTATAATGGTAACATTCTTTAGATTCTAGGTCTTAAACCAAATTTTATAAGTCGCAGTAAACACAGTAACTATTACATTTGTAATATTTTGTAAACAATGTACAATATCTCAGCCACTAAAGTTATACACATACTGTCAGCAGCATTTTATTCATCTAGCTGAGAGCTTTCATATGAGGCTAAGGAGTTGCGTCTGTGTTTCTTGTTAAGATATTTAGAAAAATGTGAAAATTATATCTGTATAAATTAATATCGTAAAAACAACAGTTAATATCTATTTACCTGCACTAGACAGAGATCAAATATTAATGCTTTTGAGTTTTCTGTTGTGTAAGCTTTAAGATTAAATCTTTTAAAACCTTGTACATACCATGCGTTTGGAATTATTGATGAAAATATGAAAAAGCAATATTTGACTCCTAGAGGCATTAGTAGGAGTTAACTGCAGATGCACCTGGAGGCATCTCTTGGATGTAATGAGTTAACCTGGCATGTAACATTAACAGAACCTGTTAGAGGTATAGATCTGTCTCCCAGAGGTTACCACACCTTTGTAACAGACTTGCGCTTCATGCCAAGCAGAGGACCTCATTGGCCCTCTTCAAATGCAGTCTGGACAATTGGATGGGTAACCATAAATTCACCCTGGGGATTCCACCAGTGTCCCTCTTGGACAGGGGTGATAGGTGCTGATTGTGGAAATAAGGGTAAAACTTGGCTAGGCTTGAAAGGGCCCTAGGGTCATTAGCCTAGTATCCTCCTATGATCCTATTATGGTAAACAGTACAAAATTCTACTAACTTTAATGTTAACTCAGCACTGAACTGTAGTAAATCTATAGGTATTGCTAATCAACGTCCAACTAGCTGCTCTAAGCTTGTCAATGGGCAAGATATTTATGTTTCTATTTTTATTTACAGGGTATAGTTTTACAGAAAGTTCTACATTGAAAATATGCTTTCTAGGTAATTGCTACTGTACAAGGCACTGCTTACCACCACTTTCTGGTGAATAGCTCCACTCAAACATGCCAAATTTTTAGCAGCACAGAAAAAAAACAGAAAACTGACTAATGAGCCCTCTGGCCAAAAAACAACTACACTATGAGCCCTTTTATGTACTTCCCAGCTGAGGCAGACTGGCAAATACCACCTATCACAAGATGAATAAACCCAGTCCTCCTAATATAAAAGCACAGTAGAAGACACCCACAAGTGCAGTGCTACCTCAAGCCAATTAAACAATTCACTGGAATTCATTGCGGAAGGCAATTTCAAGACAGTTTTACAGCAGTAACAGTGATAGAAAGACCCATTTTTAACAAAAATACAGTGAAATTCACAAATAAAGGCAGAAAACTGTAGCAATCACTCAAAATAACAAACAAGTTTGGTTTAGCTATCCAAAGTACTATGCTTTGCTTGCATGGCACTGGATACAAGTAAAACACTGCTGGAACACAGGCTAGGACACCAACCTTTGCAGAGCTCTGGGAAAAAACATATTTCATATCTTCTAAGATTCCATCCCAATTGACATGGACCATGTTCATCCCAAATAAAAAAATTCCTGAATAACTCACATCTCACTTTTAATGGCAATCCTTGCAATTGCCAACTCACAGTTAGTGGCAATCTTTCTAATTCTAAAGAATATACTCTTATTTGCCCAACTAGTAAAATACATTACTCATAAAGAAAAAAATAAGAGAATCATTTAACTTCATAAATAACACAGAAGGTTTGAGCGGGCATAAAAACCCTTCTATCTTGACTTGCGACTCTTTGGCATTTTGCCTTCTGGTAGAGTAATATCATCATTTGCTTCCATAGGTTCATAGGTGTTTACTAGGCTAATGACCACAAGGCCCTTTTTAAGCCTAGCCATACATCCCAAATGTCTGACAAGTTCTGGTACCCTTGATAAGTGTAAGCATGGGCTTGAGAGATGAAACCTTTACAAGAAGGTGCTTAGGAGATGAACCATTTACATGCTGCCTGTGTCCATTAGAGACACAGGTGCCAAACCAGGAATGAATTTGCTGTTCCCCATCCAAATGTCCAAGTTACACTTGAATTGGGTTAGGGAGGAACCCTGCCCCACATGGATGGGGAGAGAAGAGGTAGTCTCTGGGATATATACCTGTCTCTCCAGCAGGTCCTACTTATATCACAGGCAAGGTTTAAGTCTTTAGAACAGGTGATTATGGTGCTGTTTGTTTTGCGGATATGCAGGAGGTCCATCAGAGTGGGGTCTGACAATACCTTGTATACTAGGCATAGATATCTCCTTAACAGCCTGCAGGAGACAGTATAAAAGGACAGGGCCTCAAGGTGGTCTGCATAGGACATGTTACTTATGTCCTGTATTCTTTTAGTGAGGAACCTCTGTGGATGTTCCACTTGTTGGATATGCTTGGTTACATACATACCAAAATGGGTATTGTACTCAGTGATAGGTCTGATGAAAGCCAAATACAGGGGAACAATGACTTTCTTGGACCTAAACACCAGGCCTTTGATTATAACTTGCACAACATAAAATGATTTCCTCACTGCTGTAGACACATGATGGTCAAAGGCTCGATTACTGTCCGTGTCCCCAAGTCCCTGACTACTAGGTACATTTTAATGGTGTGTTTTCAGTATGATAGTTACTGGGGTGGATCACTTCCCAAAGGATGCTATTATGCATTTATTGGCATTTAGTTTTAGACCATGGCTCTGACACCAGTTGTTTGTCCGAGTCAGCCTTTGATGGAGAACATTTGTCTCAGTGGCAGATTCAAAGAGTCTTCCTAATTTGCAATCAGCTGCAGATTTAGTCAGCCAAAAGCCACTGATATTGGCCTTGGCTTCAGAGACGTAAATGCCAAAAAAGAGTGGCCTCAGGACTAACCCCTGAGGAACCTCCGCTTGTGATTGGCCTCGCTGTAGAGATGGACTCTCCAATTCTAACTTCCTGAGTCCTGTCTGTGTGCCAACTGGCTATTCACTGGCTGACATAAGGATTTATATTTAACCTCTTGAGATTATTAACAATGCTCGAGTGGGGTATTGTGTCAAATGCTTTGGCCAGGACAAGGTAGGCATTCTGAACCATTTTGCCCTCATCCATTGTTTTGGTGATCGTCTCAAAAAAGTCCACAAGGTTTTGTAGGCATGACCTGCCCTTGATGAAATCAAACTGGGTTGGGTCCAGTGTCTGGAGTTTCCTTTCTCATTACTGATCATTTCCATGACAATTCTTTCAATAGCTTTGCATATGAGACTATTGAAAATTATGGGTCTGTAGTTTCCAGGCTCTATAGATGGCCCATCTTTGTGCAGAGGGATGACTGTTGCTGTTCTCCATTCATGAGGCATGAAGCCTGTTTGGAGGGTAAATTTAAACTGCAATTCCAGAAGGCCTGATAGGTCATGTTTTGTGCTATTTGGAAGGCATCCTAGAATATTGTCTGGGCCCATTGATGCAGTGTTCTTGGCCTTAGAGAGAGCATTAAGGACCTGTTTCCTGTTGAGAGCAGGGGGAGTTGCATTTGGTCGTATTTCCTGAGGGATGTTTGAGGGGGAGACAGTGGTAAAGCTGAGCTGAGTTTGTCAGCCAGGAGGTTTGCTATATCTTCTGGCTCAGTATAGGTAGATCCATTAATGAGCTCTGCACACAGCTAAATAATGCCTTGCTGTTGTCGTTGGCCTGGGAGGCTAAACCTACCTCAAATTTGGATTTGGTAGACTTTATTTGTCCTCTGAGTTGTTTGCTTAGTTTGATGACAGGGCTTTTATCATCTTGGGTGCTGCACCTCCTAGTTTTTGCCATGAATTTCTTCCATTATGCAGCCTACTGATGTTGAGACTCCACCAATGTGGCCTGTTTTTTGAGTTAGTTCTGTACTTCTCCCTGATGGGTGCAGCTGCCTCTATGCAGCTGTTAACATGCTTCCAAGTTCCACCTTTAAATATACAAGAATCATTTTCCAGTAAGACATTTATTTTAACTGCATTTAAATAACATGATGAACCTTTAATACACCTTAGCATAAGCTATCATATAAATACGTAGATAAATATCTAACTACCATGCATTTTAAATAAAGTTAGAACAGACCAATATCAATTATAGTCAAACCATGACTGTTCAAACTTTGAATTTTTTAAGTAATTCTTGATTCCAAAGATAAAAGAGACGATGATATATCTCCTCCCCAGTTTAGAACTGGAGCTGGTAAAATACTAAAATGCTAAACTCTCCATGATGCAGCTTACCTTAGCATGCCTGGTTGCAGTGTATATCCAGCTTACCTTAGTGCGTCTGGTTGCAGTGTACCACAGTGATATATTTTTTTGGCCTTCCCCTACATCATCCTATGCTACCCAACCCCAGTGACCCATGTCTGTCAATGTGTGCACCTGTCACCTCCTAGTACCCATGGGATTTATTCTGTATGGCTGAGGCCTGCACAAATGTCCAGGTGTTGTGCAGGGTCTAGTCATTATACCCTCCCCGAAGGGAATTTTTTTGCCTTTAATACCCTACATTGTTCTTCTCTAAATTGTCCCTTGATATAATTGTGAGGGTGGGTATACAACTGAGATGTGCTGACATATCACCCCAACTCTGCATCAGCTCAAAATTACCACCTTAACCCATCGTTAGATTATGGCATCTCTCATGTTCCTAGACTCTACCACAAATTATTATGTGGGAACATCCTTGGGACCACCCTCCCACCTTGGATGGGAATGCAAATTCCCTCCCTACCACAATGCCAGCTGCCAGAACTGCTAATCAAACCCTGGTCCCGGTTTTACCTTATCTGCCGGAACTCTATGCACTGCAGCAATATTAGCTATGTCAGATTTTTTACATCACTCAGATATGAAACTCACTGCCAAATACAACTTGAAGGCAGTGCTCCTCTTCTGAGAGGGTCACATTAACAATTTCCAGATTAACCTTCATTGTTAATGGACTACATGCACAAAACATCCACATCCCCTGACAGGAATCAGTCTAATCCTGTTTCATTTCACCAAGTGTTGGATTTTGAAAAAAAAAATGCAACTGCCACAAAGATTGAACCATTCCATATGAGGGCAAAAGATCAGTATACTTAAGCAACAATGAACTTGTACTGTCTTAAGACAGTAGCTAATTCTAGCCAGTTAATTTGTTTTAATGCAGTGCAGTGATGGGTTTTATAAAGTATGTTAGTAGCAAATGTGGACATTTTATTGTAGCATGAGTCTAGTCTTAGTTTATATGTGTCGCCCGAGTTTGTAAGAATTTATGAAGCATACAGGAGGGATGGAAGTAGATAAGATCCAGTTATGGATTGTCTTGTAGTATCAGTAAAATGTGGTTTGGTCCTGTATAGGGATCCTAGTTTCATGTGGGCTTTTTTGAAGACTTGAAGTAGGTGTTGGTCAAATTTTAGTTTGTTGTCTGTGAGGACACCTAGTAGTTTAGTATGTGGAACTGGTTTGATTTTGGTGTTAATGAATGAGAGGATATACAAGGATGTGTGCAGTTCTGTGTATTTATCGGAAGTAACAAGTATTAGTTTAGACTTGTTTAGATTTAAGAGAAGCTGTGAGGACTCCATGGCTGAAAAATATACTTCTATGTTTTCTTGAAGTTTAAGCAGGGATTAGGTGGAACAGATAAACGTTGACTCATCTGTGTATTGTACAATGGTGGTAAGGATGGCTGCAGTGTTCAGTTTATTCATGAATAGGGTAAATATGAGTGGTCCCAGGATGGAGCTCTGTGGGACACGCAAACTGAAAGGTAAAATTGGTGAGATGTCATATTGCCATTTGATGGCTTGTTGTCCATTTTATAGATAGCTTTGTCTCCAGGATAGGGATGCCTGACTGAGACCAAGTGAGTATGGTTTCAGAAGAAGCTTGTGAAGGAAGACACCATCAAAAGCTTTTGAGAGCTCTGTGAATATGAAGACAACTACATTTCCTTCATTTCTATTTTGGTTGATGATGTTGCTGAAACTAAGGAATGCAGTTTTGCTGTGGTTGTTTTGGAAACCATGTTGTGTTTTAGACAACTGTTACTGTTTATAAGATGGTTAAGAAGCTGGGTATGGATAATTTTTTTAGGATTTTAGAAAGGGTGATAGAATCGCTATTGGTTGGTAGTCTGAGAATTCAGTGGTGTTGCCACCTTTGTGCAATGGGATAATATAGGACCTTTTCCATGTAGTAGCAACTTGTCTTTGAGTTACAGATTGGTTAATTAGTGTGCAGATTGGGAAGGCCAGGGCATCGGCAGCTAGTTTTAGATATTCAGGAGGTAAGTCAGCTGCTGTTTGGGAAGTTGGTTTCAGGTTATGCAATAGTTTGTGTTTGGTGGAGGCTAGGTCAGTTTGAAAGGTGAAACCACTGCAGTTGTTCTTAGGTTTGAAGTGGTGGGGGCATTTGTGTGTTACCTTTGATTAGGGAAAAGATCTGGTCAATAAAATAGGAGTTAAATTGCTTTGTTATTGTGTCACAGTCATTAGTAGTTGTAGAGGAGGGGGTGGAGGTTTACCCAGGCTGAAGGAATTTTTTTACAGATGACCAGAATCACTTTGGGTTACTCGTATTTTCATATTTGAGTTAGATATTTGAATAGTAAGATTGTTTGTCTATTCATGATTGGTTTCTTTGTTAGGTTTCTAAGTTCCTGCATGTTCGGGGAGATTCCTTGGTTTTGTTTATTTGCCATAATTTCCATAATTTATCCCTGTGTTTGAGTAGCCATCTTGTCTCTTTTGTTAACCATGATGCTGTGACTGATTTCACTCTCTTTAGCCTGAATGGAGCCATTTCATTTAGGATGCAAAGCAAGGTGGTATTAACGTGGGAGATAGTATCCTTTAATAGTAGTATTTTAGTATAATCCAATTGCAGAGCTGGAGGGAGCAGATGAAGTTGTCTCTGTTGATGTTAGTCAGATTTCATACTTGGTTATATGTAAATTTTGTAGTTAAATTAAGATACTGTCTTATTTTTTTTTAATTTCTCCAAATCTTTTGAGTTTCTAATACCATGATGGTAATGGACCCCCATTCCTAAGTCAAAGTATGATTAAAGTTCATGAGATAAGTATTGTTTCAATCTTTGATGTAAGCCAAAAGTGCTGTTCACAGCACCCACAATGTGCCCAGTAATGACTCCTTCTGCAGTTCGTATGGAGTTACCTCTATTGGTAACATATCTAAATAAGATTATAGATTATTTTTTATAAGACCCGTTGCTCCTACTACTATTGGAATGGTCTGGGTATCTTTCTTCCATATTACTATCATGGTCTGCTTGCAAATCTTGATATATTATGACTTTGTGTCTCTCTGTATGCAAGACACTGTAGTTACTGGGTGTAGCGATTTCAATGATCAATGCTACTTTTGTTTTCTTTTCATGGAGCACTGTATCTGGTTTTCTTGCATCTCTCTTTTGAACTGTTGGTAATTTGTGAGCCCACGTGATGTAGATGTCATCATTTTCCATGCTACTTTGTGGTTCACGTTTACAGTGTTTTTCAGCAACTTCAATGTCATAATGTTTGCACAATCTCCAGTGCAACAGTCTTGCCACATTATTATGCCTTTCAACATACAATCTTTCTGCTATTAGTATGTCAAAACCAGCAACCAGGTGTGCAGCTGTTTCTGACTCTGTTTTACAAAACCTACATTCATCTGTTTCTCCCACATGTTCAATGGACTTTGTAAACCAACGTGTACGTAGCCCACTATCTTGGGCAGCCAATATTAACCATTCATCTTTTGGTTTGAATTTGCCTCTCCTTAACCATTCCTGCATTCGATCCTGATCAACATGAGGTCCTTCTAGAAGTTTTCTATACTTGCTACTATATTTATGCATTTTCCACATTTCTTGCCATCTCATCTACTCCTTCACCTTATATTCTTCCTTTTGTTTTTTGGCACATTCATTTCTTTTATATTTACTTGCATATCTTCTAAGTTTTCTGCATGTGCTGAGATTTTTAGTTTATTATTTGAAATGGTGCAAGACAGATCCTGATGCATTATAATACTGTGCATTGATTTTATCACGTCTATCTTTCTTAGTATTTTTGTTGATCTGTTCCCTCTTCTATACACTTCTAACAGTGACACTTCTTGTCTTAATTGCTTTATAGTTTTCTCTGTTCGATACATCCATGATAGTATTCAATTTCTCCTCTTCTTTTCCCTTACTACCCTATGTTCTTGTGATACAATTTTATCTGTTATTAATTTAGCTGCACAGTGATATATCCTGTTTACCTGTTATATTGCATGGATTTCTATTGACATTCCTAATTACTGTATTCATTTGTTCTATCAGACTTCTGACTTTTTGGGTTTTATTGACGTTCTGCAGTCTGTTTCTTTCATTGATTTTAATATGTCTATCTCTATTAACTCAAGCAACTCTTCTCTTAGCAAATTTTCTTCTAAACTAAATTATTTGTTCTCCATTTCCTGAGGGCATTCTATAGAGAGTTTTATAGCATCTTCCTGTGGCACATTCTCTTCAATTTCATCCTGTATCATCCATTGCTCTGTCACATGGGAACTCAATGGCCTATCACTGCTCAACATTAATTGCATCAGAGTTGCAACAGTTTCCTGTTCCTTTTCTTGCTCTCCAGCCTCAAGTGAAAATGGGGGAAAATTCAGAATATCTGGTGATGAAAAACATCCTTTCATTACCATCACTACTTTCCCCCTTAGATTGTTCCCACAACCCAATAGGGTTCCCATTTTGGAAAGGATAGTGAGGCAGGCTCGGGAAATTGTTAGTGAAGATAATAATATAGGTTTTCTGTTCCCAAAACATATTACTTTTTCTTATGGGCGACACAGTAACTTCAAAGAATTACTGAAACAAAAAAATCTCTAGTGCTGGAAACTATGGTATGGTGGACAGGAAAGTGGGTACTTATCATTGTGGGAATGGTTCAGTGTGTAACCAGGTCATGAATTTACATGGGTGTAAAATTAATGGGAAGATTTATAAAGCTCATAAATTTTATAATTGTAACAGCTGTGGGGTGATTTATGTGATAGGTTGTGGTTGTCATCCCACATGTTGGTACACAGAACAGACAACCACAAAGGTAAAAGTTTGGATTTTATAACATATGGGTGGTGATAGGAGGCAGATGTTGCAGAGCCCGGTAGCTAACCATTTTTCATCCAAACATGAGGTATCAAATAGCAGTTTTTTCTTTAGTGCCCTGGCATGACCTGAGGCTAATAGGGGAAATTTTAAAAGGGAACTTAGTAGACTTGAGAGTAGGATGATTTTTTCCTAATGGAATGAATTTAGAGAATAATTTAACTGTTTAAAATAGGAAACATATTTATTTATTTTAATATTTGCACACTTTTGCACATATTTGTAAGTGTAATTAGGTTGTATTTGTTTAAAGTTTATGGATTTTCCCATAATTGATTCTTTAATTATTTGATTGATTAATTGATAGTTGGTGTATGTGTGTATATATATAGAGGGATGGGATTGTATCAATGTAGCATTCCATGAGAAGGAGAAAGGCCGAGGTACCAGAAGCCTCAATAAATGAATTAATCCTGTTTAATTTGGAGTTGTCTTCTTTCGTGGGATTTGTGTTTTTTTAAATGTATACATTGTAACAACATATACTGGGAGAGAAGAGGATAATCCATCTGACTTTAAAATATATATGAAATTAAATTACTTTATGGGTTAAGCCATAAAGATGTTATCTCACAGGTTTGAATGGAGCCAGAGACTCAATGTCTGTACTAGAGAATAGGTTGTAGCTCCTGTAGGAAGAGTGAAATGGTTTTATTGTTTTATGACTTCCAGCAGTTGCACCACATTTGAACAATGGTCTGTCTGTGTGTATGGTAACACTTAGGTGCTAAACCCTGACACCTTCTGTCACTGGGGGCTGTATGGGAACCAAAAGTCGGATGACCAGATGTATGTGATGTCATTCTATACAGAAATAATATTTTAATATTAAAGGAGACTGAAGTCTCAGCAGCATTCTGTATTCTATCTTGGATCTGACAACAAGGACCACTCACACATCTTGCCTCGCTCTATTCAGTAAGTAGGAACAGTAATTCTTTTAGTCAATCAGGAATAGATAGTGAAACTAGCTAAATACAGTTTTTCTATAACTGTGTGAAACTTTCCATCTGTGTTATTTTTAATACTTCCTGCGACTGAAAACGTTATGTTTAGTGTAAATAGATGTTTAGTATTTTCATGTTCTTTTATTATTTATTATTAAATATATTTAAACTTTTCATTGCGGCTGGTTCTTTTTAGAAAATATTTATGTTTTGCATATATTTATTTGGTGATAACTCTGGCCACTTCTGAAAGCCTGGCTGTTTGGTCAACATTACCATTTGTATTAATATTAATTTCACTTAGTATAATTAGATACCCTTTTAAGAGCCTTAAAGTATTTGACTGTGGCAGGGAATCTACCTTGTAGTCTGGGCAAAGTTGGTAGAGTGGTTAATCTGTGCCAGCCTTTCCCAGGTGTGTGTGTATGAAAATTAAATCCAAAGTGTGCGTGTGTGTCAGCTACTTGGGGCAGGGGCATAAAACACTGGTTTCCCAGAGAGGGTGCTGGAGGACTTGGCTTGGACACTTGGCGGAGGACCTAACCTTACAGCTGTACCAGTGGAAAGTCTTATTTAGGACCTGGAGAGAGAGAGATCTAGACTCTGGACCAAGTGTGTTCCCTGTCTGCTCTTAAGGGAAATAGTGCTTGCTGCAGGGAGGTCTACATCTAGAAATACTGAGTGTATCCATTTGTATTCCACGTGAACGTCCCTCTCCAGTGTCAGTAGTGAGGATTCAGGCTCCTTGATTACTAGCCCATAGTGGGGACATCACAGCCACTATTGCTTTCAGGAAGACATACTGAGAGCTCTATGAGGCTTTATTGGTTAAGATCCAGTACAGAATTGACTGACTATTTGTTTTATTATCAATTTGAGTGGTAGTTTGTATTAACTGTGAGGCACCATATATGTTTATGGAGTTTGATGGGGTTTTAGAGTTGCAGTTCAGCTAGTCTATATTTAAGGTCAGCCAATATGATGGGTTCCTGATGTATATTTTGGAACAGCCAATAGAGAGTTTCTTCTCAGTTAATATGCTGTTGTTAGTAATATAGATTTCTGCAACAGTTATGGATTTTTTTGTTGTAAACTTTAAGGTGGGCTACTATATCTGCTTGTTTGAAAGTGGGAATGAGTTGTTGATAGGGGTTTAATTCTATACTACTATTATTATGTACTATTGCTATGACCCCCTCATGCTTATTTTTTTCTGTCCATTCTAAGCATATTATAGCCTGAGGATAGTATTTCATTCCCTCTTATTTCAGGCTTCAACCATGTTTCAGTTAGGATGGCTAACACTTACTATGCAAACAACTGTTTTGGTATATTGGCCAGCTAAAACAGATTAATACATGTGCTTGAAATATTTGAATATATGTTTATATGGTATGTATGTAAATCAGAGCAATAATGTGCTAAGAAAGCTTGGAATTCTTGAATTTTGTTTGGTAAACTTCTGATGTTCATAGTAAGCAGTAGTAGACTTGATTCTCTAGTAGAGGAGGATGGGAAGATTGGAGTATTGGGGGTAGATTGGGTGGGCATTTTTTTTGGCTGGTGAAAGGACCTGGGTAATGTGTATGTTGCTGTTAAGTGCTAGCATCGTTTGTAAGATTTGTAGAGAGTAAGACCTCTTACTGTACAATTTATGTTTTAGGATTACTTTACAAGTGACTTTTAGCATACAGAATTTTGTTTTTATATGCTTAAGTGCAAAATGGTCAGTATGTGAGATTGTAAAGAGATGAGAGGATATGTGTACTCTTATTCTAGTGGAGGGAAGTAAAGTAGAGTCAGTAGTGAATGGTGAGTTAGATGTGTAAGTGAATATGTGGTATGTTGTGAGTTCTGTGCATAGTAACAAGATCAAGAGTAAAGCTAAGAGTATGTATAACATTGGTATTGTATAAGTAGGCCTTTTAGTTAGGTTTTGCTAGGTTGGAGTGCAACCATAACAGATGAAGACTAAAAATGGGCATAAGAAGTTAGTATAGGGATCAGATACACAGGAGGTAAGTAAAGGTGTGTCCTATGATTAGGTAGGGGCAGAGAAAAGAGAGAGAGAGAAAAGGCAGGAAAGAGTTACAGGTGTGTGCAGGTAGCTTGCTATGATTAGGTGGGAGGAGAGAAGAGACACAAAAAAGGTAGGGAAGAGTTAAAGGAGAATATTGTTAAAGAGATATGAAGAGTGACGTGAGAGCAAGTTTAGGAAGGTGTGGTGATGTGGTAGTGTTGAGTGATTGGTTGTATGGGTGTAGTGGCAAGTGCAATATAAGTGTGGATGCAGTGGGAATGGGTGGGAATTGGGGGTAGGGTAGTAGAATGAACACACTCGTAGAAGGTGAATGGAATGGATTCCACTGGAAGGAGAGAAGTAGAATTATAAAAAACTCTGTGGACTGCAGTATGAAGGTCATTACCTTGTAGTATTGCAGTATTGCTGATTTTCCAGAGGTTAAGGGACCATGCACTGAAAAGTCATATGAGTTTAACAGCAGCCTTGGGAGATAGCATTCCTGTTTTTTTTTTTTTTTTTTAATTTCAGACCCCATTTGTAGTACTGTGGTCAGTGTAAATTCATTAGATGAAATGCCAGAAGAGGTTGGTCAATTTATTGACTTTGATTATGATTCAAAGTTAGTAATATGAGCTTACTAACTAATCAAGTGAGGGCAGCTTCCTAGCAATATTATGTAACCAGAGTATTAATATTTTGTACATATATAGATACTAAAGTAGCAGAAGGTAAAGGTTTCTGTTTGAGACTGCATCCCATTACAGTGTGCATACCTCCTTCATACATTGGATGTAGATTCAGCCATGCTTAGCTAGGAACTGCAACTATATATGTTAATTAACAAGGTAGATGATAGATGTACACATCAATATGAAAAGATGACATGCTGAAACTCTCTTGTAGCAATTGTTTTGATATCTTTTTACTGACTAAAGGTGGAAATGCAAGCACGTTGAAATGGATAAAGGGGCTTTCAAGAATATCAAAGTTTGCATTGGTTAGAGTTTGGAAACAAACAGAGGCAATGTGAAGAAATTTTAGTAACAGAAAACAGATAGTAGTTATCTGTAGATGTATAACAATATGACAACGTTAACTATTATTTATATATCCTGGTGTTGTCAACTAACCCTCTGAAGCAGCCCTGGCTCTGTTCAATTAGTCTAGAAAGTACAACCTTAAGTTGAGTAGAAAGAATTGGTAAAAGGGTGAACTATATCCTGAGTCTGGTTAACTGCACATTAAGCAAAAGCTAAAATAGCTACCCACAGTAAAGACAATATTGCCTACATACATTCATAAGATAATAGCATTTTTAGATAGTCGTAGTAAATCTCATTACATTAATACATAAGAGTCTCAATATAGAGGTATTTGAAATGTATCCTTGTATTATCATTGACAACACAGCAACTACATGGTAAGGATGATCATAACTAACTTAAGATGATACTGCACAAAAGCCTACTTTATCCAAGAAATATATCTATGCAGAAGTTCCTACTAACAGAATATCTATATACAAATCAGCTAAAGTACTATAGGAAAAATCAAATATTGGTGCAGCAGATAAATTGTTAGCGCACTGCAGAAAATAGCCAGAGTAAGTATAACTAAATGGTGAATAGAAGCAGCAAAGGGCTTGCGGCCAGATTCAATAAAGCCTACATGGTCTGTTTACACAGTGTGTGCATTGCACCAAGATGCACAAATGGTATCACATTGTTTTGGATTCAATAAGTGGCTCTACATGGTGTCTAGTGGTATGCACAGTTGGACAAACAAGATAAATACTGTGGCATGCAAATTACGGCATAAGCAGCTGAATTGCATGCTAATCAACCAATCCAAGATGGAGGAGCTATTCAACAAGAGATAAAGCAACCATGTAGGCTCAGTGCTGGTTCCCCTGCAAATTCCAATACCTATTGGAATACACCCATTGAAAGGAGTCTATACAGAAACAATGTTAGGGGCTGCTGTTGCTTTATTCATGTAAATGTGAAACAGGTTGAAGTCTGTGCTGCTGCTGCTGCTGCTGTTAATATACCATGGCCAAAAAGGAGAAGAGTTTTCAGACTCCAGTTAACTTATCACAATCTACATGATGTGGATAGAGAGACACTACAGGAACTCTGTAACCTCTGTCATGCTCAACTCAGAGCCAGGGCAAACTAAGGGGAACCCATCCCAATGTAGACAAAGGTATGTGTAACACTTAGAATTTTAGCTACAGGTACCTTTCAGAGACCAACAGGGGACATGCTGGGGGTGTCACAGGCATCAGCATCCAGGACCCTCCATCAATTCCTGACTGCTATGCTACAAATGCTAGAGACCACATATATTTTTCCCATAATCCTGAAGATATGGGCAGAAACATGAAGGAGTTCTACCCTATAGCACACCACCTTGAAGTACTGGGTGTCATAGATTACGCACATGTAAAAATTAAGGCACCACCCAGGGAACAGGAAAGGCTTTACATTAATAGAAAGGGCTTCCACTCTATTAACTGCCAAGTCATGTGTAATGCCAAGGGAATCATCTTGAATGTATGTGCTGGCAACCCAGGCAGTTGCCATGCCTAACATATCTGGCATGCCTCCTAACTGTATCAGACTTTCACCAAGAGGGATATACTACAGAGTAATTTACTGGGGGATGCAGGTTATGCACTGGAACCGTGGGTGACGACACCCATCAGAAATGCACACACAGCTGCTGAAGAGCACTATAATGAGGCACATGCTCAAACCAGAAATATTGCAGAACGTGTGTTTGGGCTGCTGAAGTCATGGTTCCAGTGCCTAGATACATGGGAAAGCCCTGCAGTATGATCCACAGACATGTACTGAAATATTCACAGTATGCACCAAGGTAGACAACATCATCTTGAGAAAACAGCTTCAGCAAGATCAACAGGGGGAAATGGTACACATCCCACCATGAATGGCAAGGTCACCATAGCCCCATGCAGGTGGGGAGTCAGAGGGGGGAAGCAGCAGCTGCTGTGAGTGTAGGCAGACATAGGCATGCTCAATATGCCCTCAGACTGGCTAAGAAGCAACACATAGCACACTCACTCACCACCTAAGGGCCTAAAACCTTCATACTATGCAAATACATATAGTAACATTGATGCCAGGCAACTCTAACAACCTTTACCAACCCATGTATTAGCTGTGTACTGCTTGGATCAGATAGTCAGCTCTGAATTAAAACTGTTGCAACTGATGGATTTACAAGGTGAGTGTTGAACCTGGATGGCATTGCGTAATAATATGAATGACTGGTATATCCTTGCATGTTACTTGGTACTGCAAGCAAGTAAAAGGTGGGAGATTTGTACATAAATTACCTTAACATGCGACAGCAGAGGCTTATTTGACTTATATGAGTCCATTATTAAGCAGTAGGCCTCAGGCATCAAAGATTCACACAATCATACCTCTCAAAAGTACTGATGGTCACTGCATACCCTCAGTTTAGCACCATATGTTTGTACTGGAAAATCACTAAAGACAGAAGTCAGAAAGTAATGATACACATTTCAGTTTCAGACTTCATAACCTTCACAAGATCATTAACAATAAAGATGGAAATATTTTGATGCTATCAACTGTCTAACTTTTTAAGATTAGTGTAAGTCAAAGGCACAATTATCAATTCAACATCACAAATGCAGCTACACTAAGCATTAAGTCAGCTATGCACCCTGAGCATCAGACACAAAACTTAAGTATCCCTGAATCCAAAAGATGCAAAACAGGGATGTGGTATAGTTATCATCAATTGCACAGGGTGTTTTGTGTATGTGTGTGTGTGTGTGGGGGGGGGGGGCAGAAAGACTAGGCTGACACAAAAGGTCAGTGAGTGTGTGTGAGTAAGAAAGAGAATCAGGCAGACATTCAGATAAATAAATGGTCAGTGAGGTAAAATGAATATTAAGCTTCATGGCTGAACCATGTAATTGTTGTGTGTGTCTGTATAGGTCTTCCAGGTGAAACTGGTGTGTGAATGTCTGCATGAACACAGCCAAGATCTGTGCTAACTCTATGTCTTGGTATGTCAGACAGGTGTAAGCCATGCATGGTAGAGGTGGCAGTTCATTGTTATCGTACTTGACCATGAGAAGTGGCTGTACCAGGAGTTGCACTGGCACATGCACACTTATGGTCAGAGGCACTGCTGCTACCTGAACATGACTGATGTCTGCTGGACAAGCTCCCCTCATGAGGACACCCAGGACCACGACCCCATGGCCTGCCATGTCTGGGTGTGGACAGCTCAACCACTGATGGAGCAAAGGAAGTACTGCCACTATGGGAGTGTGATCAGGCATGGACATGTTGGCTAAGAGCAGATGATGTGGTTGATCTACGCCCATGAGGATGTCTTCCACCTTCAGCAGATGTTCCATCACAGACAATGCTCATTAAAATGTGTCATTCATTTGATCCAGTGAATCGGCAACATGGTGGAGGCAGTCACTCATGTCAGCCAGCCCAACATCTACAACCGTAAGCATTTCTCTGGAGGACCTATGCCTCCATGATGACCCTAAATGTACATTCAGTGGCATGGGAAGAGACACCTGGATCAGGAAGAGGATGGACAGCAGGTCTCCTCTGAGCACCATTGCAGCTTGTCCACACTTTGGCTATGGCCAGAGTCAACAGGCACTGAAGCCACAATATCCACACCTCACAGTTGATTGTCTCACCAACCACCTGTCCAATATCTGACAGCTCACTGGAATGGGTTGGCATAGGCCTACTGGCTCTGTCCGATGGAATGTCGGAGGATGGCTGTATGTCAACCTCAGTGTCAGATTCAACCTCTGAGCCCCCTTGACTTTGTCTCTGTTTGGCCACCATTGTCATCAGAGTCTGCTGATACTCTGAGATCAGGTGGTAGAAGTCCCATCCACTGTCAGGATCACCTGTGATAATAAGCAATAAATACAGGAACAATTAATATCTACACTACTATAGTCCAATTTTTGCTAACAAAATAACAGTGGTGCCACTATTACATGGTACAGCAATATACCCAACAGTCCTGACATCAATATCACCCACTAAAATAATTCTTTGAATTGCTCATCAGTACTGACATCAACATGTTTGGCTTACCATGTGTAGATGATGTTATGCTCTGTATCCTGGATGGTCCTGGAAGAAGTTAAGCAAAAGGGAAGGACAACATCATCACAATTAACAGTAACACAAGGGGTAATACTTTCACCCCTTTATATGTCCTTTAACTATACTTTCAAAAAGAACTTGGATGACATGTCCAACCTAAGCCCATGTGTAATCAATGAGAATGTGTTAACTGTAGCAATCTTCAATCCCCCAAAAATATTATGAAACAGAACTAATATATTGATTTAAATTGTTTTACTATACAACAGTACTTAACAATTTAGATACAAGAGATTATCTGGAAGCTTCTCCTGGGACAAGTTTGCTATCATCGAACATGAGGAAGTGTGCTTGCATTTTGTCAGCTATATACTGAACAAAGTCAAAGACATGCTGTTATGTACTTTCCTTGGAGCTGTCTGGATTCCTGACAGTGGACATTAACTCTTTATTTGCCGTTAGTGGTGGCTCTGCAGCAGCCACCCCCCCCAAGTATCCATCCGATCACAGGCCACTGCAGTTGCTGTCCTCACTGCAGATGAGATCATTTCAGTGGCCCTGTGGCACACCAGATCATATGTCCTGCTGTGGCCATCTACTACATTAACATCTGCAACTATCTGCTGCCAAATTTGCATTCTGCCTGACATATGTCCACATCCCCTCTCAAGCAGGAAGGTACCATGTCACCTAAAAGCTTCCACAATGACCTGATTCTCAGGGTCAATGAAGTGTGGTTTTGGGGGATTGAAATGCCTGGGTGCCATAGTCATATGTGTCCTAAAAGACAACAGAAGAATAATACACACAACTATTACATTATTACAAAATAACTGTTCCCAGATAAAACAGAAAAGGTAGCATTTCAGTATTACCTTATGCAGAAACATAAAACAGTACAGAGATTCGAAATATGAACAACATGCTGGATGCAGAAAAAGGAGAGTAACAATAGCAACATATCCTTGTTTGTGCCATAACAGAAATGCAGGTTTGCTCCCCCACCACAAAAGAACAGACACATGACACATTTTGCTAAAAAAACTTGTCCCTGAAACATGTCTACAGATGTAATGCAGAACGTTCCATTTTAAGGTGTTGGCAATCATGTATACCTGTGAAATGCCCTGACAAACATACCCACACATCAGTACACTTCTAACTAATGCATACAGATAACTGTAGCTTTTGCTAATCAAAATATATATATAAAACTATTAAACAGATTTTTCTTAACTACATTTCAGCATATGCAGGATATAGCTGACAAAATGCAAGCATACATTCTCAAGTTCAGTAATCTTCTGTGCAGATATATCCCAAAGGAATAGCTTATTTTCTGTGTTCTCCACATAAACAAGTCTCGGCACCTTCAATTTCCCTAGCTACACAGTTGCCTTTTTATGGTGTAGATTCAGGGCTGTCAGCAATGTGAAGATGCAAATGAGGTGTGAACTCATTAGATTTGTTGAATCCCAAAAATGTGGCTCCATGTTGCAAATGTAAACATAGTGCGGACACTACATCAGTGTTTGTTTTTAATGGATTGCAACTAGGAATGATTACTGGTAGGGAGATGTAAACCACAACAGCAATGCAGACTGCATCCACTGGGTGTGTCAGGTTAAACTTACAAAGTGCTAGATGTAATTTTGTCAAGGTTGGAAATGTAAGTAAGCAGCACATAATTCACAGGTTCTGTTCATTAACATTGAACCTCCCCTTCATTTTTTGGCAACTGCATATTAAGTTATTGCCATTTAATATCCTCACACATTTTAAGGACAATGATATAGAATAGCTTACAGACTGCATGTCTCAGATTATGGGTCAGATAAGAGAAGAATGAGCGACAAACAGAGAAGTAAGACAGAGCAGCATATTTACAAGCAATACTCATAACTGGCTGTTTGATCACTCAGTGCAGTACATCCAAAATTAATAAATGTACAAATAACAGTTATATGGTTTCATATTACTGTAGATGATGCTGAAGTTGCATGCAGAAAGATTTCAGTTTCTTGCTGCAAAGGTGCTTGCGTGGCAAGGAGGGATAAGGCACCCTTACTGTGTTCTGAAGGTTTGTTGCAGTGACAGTTCAAATCCAGAGCTATGTAGAAATATTTCACGTGTAGTAACATTTTGCAGTGTGTATGTCATAGACTGCTTTTTCGCATTTCAACTACTTTTCCCTTTTTGTTCATTTTTTTCTTTTTTTGAGGGGGAGGATTGCACGATGAGTGGCTTAACAAAAACATGGGAATCAAAGAAAAAATGAATGTTAAGTTTGGCTGTGCTTATCTCATTTGCTTGAAGCACAGCAGTGTGCAAACTGGACTACTGGCCCAACCAGGAAGCAGAAAGAACACCTGCAGAACACATACAAACAGGACGTCTGTAACAGAGCCAAGGTCAAAAACAATACATTTTTAATTTTTTTTCCATCTCACAACTGTGCTTAGTGGCGTTATGGTGGTTAGCAACATTCACCAATAGCTGCAGCCATCAAACACATGCAGACAAGACTCAGACAGCCAATAACTGAAACCAGATACATTCATTTAATTATATTGACCACAGTGCAAGCACTCTAGGTGGTATTGCAAAGCGGTTAACACAGAGAACTTAAGAATGATTAAGAAATTAGGGAATGTCATGTAACTAGTCCTGTGGCAGCAGGTGTAAGTGTATGGGTGGAGTATAGATGGTCCTGGGTTCTAGTACATGGTGTGTAACCTATTTTTTGCTGTTGTGACAGTGCAGGTTATAGCAATGAACTAAAAAGTAGACAACTGTTATTTCAACATTCTTGTGGCAACAGGTGTAAGTGTAGGACTGTCACACACACATGGGCCTGGGTTCTAATCCAGGATATTTCATACACTTTTACTGTTGTTCCACTTCCCATTTTATTCACTCTCACTTATAAGACTTTAGATTGTGGAGCTGATATGAATTATATATATAAGGGATGAGATACCATTATTGTGCTTTCATATGTATGACTGAGGGTATACTGTCTACTATATTTCTGTAAGTATAATTCTGCTATCTGGACATGCATGGCCTTCACAATTACATAAGACACATACACAACTGGATCTATATCCAATAACCTTGTCAGGTCACACACCTACATGTGTAACAGCTCAAACTCTCACCTGTATTTATGTATAATTCATGACTATGTCTGAGTAGCACTTCTTTTGTGGCAAAGATGGAAAACCAATGCTGTGGAAGAGAATGTTTTGTCCCTTATGCCTAGGTTTGAATCCCACAGTGTAAAAATCAATTTCTTCAGTGTATAAAGGCAAAAACAAATGTCAGGTCATTACATCTATGCCCCCAGTGCATGTCTGCAAACTTAACTCGCCTAACAGTTACTTTCCAATTTCCAATATATAATTCCAAGCTACAGCAGTAAACACCCCTCAAACTAAGGCCAAGTGTCAGATTAACCTTCCATTTCAATTATTTAATTTCTCCCTGCTTGGCACTGCTGCCCTCCCCTTAACATCGCGCAAACATGGTTAGCTTCATTGCTCAGGTTTGCTCACTACCACTAAATGTGATAACTGGAATTGATGGGAAAGCATCACTTTCCATTGTTCTAGTTCAGCTGGTAGACATGACTGGCATTAGAGAGGTAGCTGCCAAGTTTAGGGCACAGAGGTGGGGTGTCTAGGACTCCCTGATATTTACTGTTTCTTGGTTAAGTGCCACAGACAAATGCTTCTGCAGGGGGACTATTCTTGCTCCCAGTACAATTCTGAGATGTGGAATAGTATGGCCTAGGCTGTATCCAGTACCACCGGCATCCCACGTACTGGTGAGCAGGTTAGGCATCATTTTAATGTGAAAATTAAACAGGTGAACAAAGTTGGTTGAATGAGTTTGAGACTGCCAACATCCCACAGCTGTGTAAGTATGACAATAAGACTTAGAAAGCTAAATATAGGTAAGACTGGCATGCATAATGCTTTTCTTTTCTGTTCTTTCCCCAGCTACCACCAAATGTAAGTTCAATAGGCAGGCTCATGTTGCTCGAATGGAGATACTGAGGGGACAATTGGTATGTATGCAGTAGAGGACAACTGTCATTGTAGCTTTAAAAGTTAAAGATAGCTTTTCGGTCTTTTATACAGTTGTATAAAACTGAGCATGCATATCCCAATTGTAAAAGCAACTATGCATGCATTAGTCTGTAGCACAAACCAATTGTAGGAATCAAATATTAGACTGTAGTCAGAAGTTGTGGGTTCAAATACCATGATTCACAGCTATACAATACTATTATTTATTTATTTATTTATTTATTTATTTATTTCAGTTTGATGACTGGGGAAGTCCACTGGGCCTAAAAAGAGCCCGTTTTCAGTGGAGGCCCAGGGAGAAAAGCTCCAGTAACAATGACAAACATATTAGCATATACACATACAAAGCAAAGAAGTCATACAGCTTTGTGCAGCATTATACAGTAAAATAAAAAATCTACATTCTACAATAATAATATCTAGCATGTATTATTTCTTTAATAATATTTACATTAAATTAAAAAGTCAATACCAATGCAACAAATGCCCTGCTGTAAACTTTAATCTGTATAACTGGAACACCATGTGTGCAATGTATGCACATTTCAAGGCTTAATTTCAGCAATCTGTGGTATAGTGTGCATCTGTTAGAATGTATACTTAAATGTAATACTTCAGATAAAAGAGCTGTATAATTGTGTTAATGCATTGTATGTCACATATGATGGTACTAATTTTATCTCTTTTTTCTCACCCCAACCCTTATCTCTTTTTTTATATTCTGTGTCCTCAAAATGTCTCCATATTATCCATGTGTTCCACATCACTAAATGCTACACAGCATAGCAAGGTAGGCCAGCTCCAGTGGATCAGCCTGCCCCCAGTTCACCAGCTCCGTCACCAATGCCCAGCATGTCTGGGAGCTAACCTTGCAGCATTGCCTCTGCTGCCCTTGCACTACCTGCACACTCAGGTAGTACTGCCCTGGAAGTTGGAGCTGTGGTACCCTCCAGGAGCAGTGGCATAGGTGGTGATTTCATCACCTGAAAGGAAATGCCAGGGTTGCTGCATAGGTTCATGCACTGCACAATTGGATTATGCCTACACTGGATGGAGAGGCTGGTCTCCCTCTTGGTCCATAGGAGCAGAACATGTCAAGCATTCCAGCTGCCAGTGGAGTAAGGGGGGCAGTGATGACAGTTTAGTGATTGAGGACTCAATTCTCACTGTCCCCAAGCTTGATAGGCATGAGCCTGTATTGTCCCCCTCTCACCCCAATCATGGTGTCCCCCAACTTTTTGTGTCCCTCACCATCCCTGTCTGTTGTCTTATTTGTTTGTTTGCATTTGCTTCCTCACCTACCCAACTTACTTGACCGAGACATGCCTACATCCCTTACCTTTTCTGAATTAAAAAAAGGGTACCTGTCCCACAAAAAAAAAATGTCCCATACATAGATCTCCATTTCACACAATTGTCTTCTTGACACATTTAATTTGGTCCAAATGACTATACAACATGACTATGTTGTTGCCACCCCTCTCTCTGGAGGTGGCAGTCCAAATTCAGCTAATATTCTGTACATATGATCATTTTTTACTGTTGAAGAAATGGATAGCTATGGCTCTTTCCTACCTCCATCCTGCACATTCCTGTATTGCTTTCCTTTGTTCTTCTCCCTGCTTGCTTCCCATTTTACCAGTTTCCTATTTACCCCATTTTAATACCTATAATCTGGTAAAAAAAAACAGAATCAAACACAACACACATAAGTAGCATTAAAAGCAATGGATCCCTTCAGTTTTTGGCCTCAGTGTTTGCATGGAGCTTGGCATCACTCAGCAATACCAAGAGATGATGAGTGGCTGTGCAGCGCTGCAGTTACCTCCATGCAATGCCACTTAACCATGTTGTGCTATGCCACACACAGCAACACATGTACTATAAACAATTCATGTCATTGCATTATCACTGTTTATTTAAAAGTCTTAGTTTCACCTGGATTCGAACCCAGTATCATCTGGGCTCAAAAAGAAATGTGGCAATGCATTTACACCTGCGGCCACGGAGTCATTGTCATTTAAGCAACAGTATGTTTCATATACTCAGTACTAACTCTCAAATGTTTAGCAATGCAGCTTGCATTTGCACACTGCTTAACTATGCACAAACAAGGAAAGTAATGGAAATGTGTATCTCGCATGAGCAAACGCTTTGCCAACTGTTGAGCAAACCCACTGCTCAATGCACTATGGAAAACTAAACATTAATATAAATTTTTGCTGTTTACTGTCCATTTCCTGTTTATGACATGGAATTAGACACGGAACCATAATAAACTGAAGGCCCCATGTAACAATATGTCACATATTTACAATACAGCCTTGTAATGCCTCCCAACAAGCACTGCAACCATGGTGTTTCAGTACTTTTTTCACACATATATCAACTACACTACATAAACTAATATGTTGTGTGATATGCAATGCACATCAATCTGGTAACATGCAGAACTAGAATTATTGACCCATAAGCCTAAACAGCCTTATCTGCAAGGCTATGAAAGGAATCATCATGGACCTTCTCCACAAGGACATACATAACCTTCAACACACTTCACCCAACTCATTTTGGTTTTGTCAAGGGTGGGTCTTGCTTACTAAACCTAGTGGACTTCTTTGATAATGACCTGAAAGACTTGGATGAGGGATAACTGACATACCGCCTATGCTGATTTATTCTAGGCCTTTGACACTACCCTCTATTCAGATATCATAGAGAAACTCTCCCATCTGGGGATTAACCCATACATTACTAGATGGATAGCCAAATGGCTCACCAACAGAACACAAACTGTCAAAGTTTGGGACTGCACCTCCACCACTAGACCACTTACCAGTGGAATACCACAAGGATCTGTGTTGGGCCCTCAACTGTTTAGAAACTATTTCTCTGAAGTCCTGCCAAAGGTGGATGGCCTGTGGCATACCAAGTTTGCAGATGACTATCAACTGGGCAAACTCGTATAGATTCCCCCAATGATGTTAGCATATTACAGAAAGGGCTAACACAGACAAATGATTTGTGCCAAACTCATGGACTGAACCTTAGTACAAAAAATGCCTCATTGTCCTCTTTGGCAATGACGTACCCCTACTAATTATGCTATACATAGCACCCTAGTAAGCTCAAACACAGTGTTGTGATACTTGGGAACACATGTTGATAGCAGGCTACACTTCAATCACTATGTGCCCATAGTGGTGTGACACACATTCTACATTGTGCACCTCATAAATTAAGGCATCACATCCAAGACAAGGGGGGTCATAGCTCCACTATGCTATATCTCTATCAGACAACTAATTGAGTACAATGCTCCCTTCTGTCTGCACCAGACACCTGCAGCAACTGGAGAAAATGCAGAGGTTTGTGACCAGGAGAATCCAGGGCCTCCAAAACATGACATACATGGAAAGACTGAAAGACCTGTCACTGTGCTCAGTATCATGCACACTGCTGAGAGGTGACCTATGCCTGGCATACAGAGCAGTTTCAGACCCTGCCCTACTGGAAATGCTGGACATTTGCAAATCAAATGGGACAAGAATAGCTTGTTCTAGGGATCTCAACCTTGCCTGTGACATAAACAGAACATGCTGGGAAGACAGATCTATCTCCCAGCAATTACCACTCCTCTGTAATAGGCTCTTACTGCATGTGAAGCAGTGCTCCTCAATGATCCTATTCAAGCACAACACTGACAACTGGATGGGTGATTGTAAGTTCACCCCTGGGGTACCACCTATGTCCCTAATGGACAGGGGCAGTCGGTGCTGAGCACAAAATTACCCTCCTAACAATGACCATCTAACTATGCTCAATAGGGGTACTTGTGTTTTTAAATGGCTAGGCTTGTAAAATCCCTTGGGCCATTAGCCTAGTAACCTCCTATGAACTTATGAAGCTATGAACCTATGTAGGCCTTGCAACATCTTCTCTCCAACATGCCCTGCTGATGTCATCCACTATAAGTTGTCCGGGAGCCTTGAAAAAGTCAGACTTGTGTCATGGTGCTAACATAAAGTACTCAGTTCTGTAGTCTGCATACTTAGGCAGGGATTCTGTTCTCACTTCAGTCAACTGTGTGTGTTTGTGTGTGTGCGCCTATCTATCCAGAAGAGTAGAGGTGTGCATCCTAGAGTTACCACTCCAATCCCATGGATTGACAGTATTTTGATAATTGCACATGCATACACATCCATTTCATGCAGGCCTTCCATCTTCTCTCCAACTTGCCATACTGATGTCATCTACTATAAGTTGTCCTGCAGCCTTGTAAAATTCAGATGTGTGCCATGGTGCTAGCGTAAAGTACTGAGTTCTGTAGTCTGCGTACCTTAGGCAGGGATTCTATACTCACTGCAGTCAACTGTGTGTGTGTGTGTGTGTGTGTGTGTGTGTGTGTGTGTGTGTGTGTGTGTGTGTGTACATGTGCATCTACCCAGAAGAGCAGATGTGTGTATCCTACAGTTACTTCTCTAATCCCACGGATTGACAGTATTTTGATACTTGCACATGCTTACGGATCCATTTTATGCTGGTCTCCCAACATCTTTTCTCCAGCATATCCTGCTGATGTCATCCACTATAAGTTGTCCTGCAGCACTGAAAAAGTCAGACTTGTGCTGTGGCATAAGTGTAAAGTACTGAGTTCTGTAGACTGTATACTTAGATATGTAGGGTTTCTGTTTTCACTGCAGTCAACTGTGTATGTGTGTGTGCATGTGTGTGTGGATGTGTGTGTGTGCATGTGTGCGTGTGTGTGTGTGTGTGTGTGTGTGTGTGTGTGTGTTTAGCCAGAAGAGCAGAGGAGTGCACCCTACAGTTACTGCTCCAATCCCATGGATTAACAGCATTTTGATACTTGCACATGCCTACACATCCATTTCATGCAGGCTTCCCATCATCTTCTCTCCATCATGCCCTGCTGATGTAATCCACTATAAGTTGCCCTGCATCCTTGTAAAGGTCAGACTTCTGCCTTGTTGCTAGCATAGCGTACTATGGGGGCTCTATTCTCACTGCAGTCAAATGGTGTGTATGTGTGTGTGTGTGTGTGTGTGTGTGTGTGTGTGTGTGTGTGCTCTTGCTTGACATTAAAGAGAGCCTTTTACACCAGCATGTGGGACATTGTTATTGCCATATTCTCTTCACAAGACACAACTGATGTCATCAGCTATAAAGTGTTGTCTGAGACACTCCATCTGGCTCACCAACTACACCACAAAATAAAATATGTTAATACAATGTACTAATGATAAACCACTGTTAGCATATTTATTAACGGGGCACACTACAAAATGAAATATATTAATATAATCAGCTAATTCTGAACTATTAAATGCTCTATTACAAACTCATTCACTCCAATGGAACTCAGGATGTTTGCACTGTAACTTCCAAGGGGTGCAACCTTTTGACAGAATCAAATTATGCACTCACATCTCAAACAAATGTTCATATCTCTGGAACCATAGGGGTTATGAAAGAAGTATAAATGGCAAACCCTTCAGCAAAAGCTATTTTTGTAGTGGTAGTATTCTTTAGGTTCTATATCTTAAATTGAATTTTATAAGTTACAGTAACTGTTACATTTGTAATATTTTGTAAACAATTTACAATAGCTCAGCAACTACACACATACTGTCAGCAGCATTTTATTCACCTAGCTGAGAGCTTTACTATGAGGCTAAGGAGTTCTGTCTGTCCTAAGGCATTCTGTCCGTCACTTGACTGTTGAGATATTTAGAAAAATAGAAAAGTATATCTATATAAATTACTTTCATAAAAATAACAGTTAATATCTCTTTATCTGCACTAGAAAGAGGGCAAATATTAATGCAGTTGAGTTTGCCATTATGTAAGCTTTAAGATGAAAGCTTTTAAAACCTTGTACATAGCATGGTTTTGGAATTATTCATGCAAATATGAACAAGCAATATTTGATGCCTAGAGGTATCAGTAGGAATTAAATGCAGATGCACCTGGAGGTCTGACTTGGGTGTAATGAGTTAAAGTTATCCTTTACTTCTCTGCCTTACAGTAAATGACATGAGATCTTAAAGGATGGCTGTTCCTCAATGCTGTCATGACATGACATGTCATGATGACATAAAGTCCTGCCTTCCTCAAATAAAAGCCTGCTAATAAAATGTGATAAGTACTAAAATCTATATATTGAAAATGACAATTTAAAAGCAAAATAGGCTCCTGCCTGCATATTCCCTGCCATTCAGCTCACCTAGCTATTAAGATACAGAATTAAAAATCCAGAACAAACAGCTACTAACAAATAACTTTCAACAGATAGTTTAAAGGAGTTGATCTACATTAGGACGTGAGAAATCAAAATAATTCAGATGGTTCAGTATACCTCTGAAAAAAAGAGCGTGAGACAGACAGAGCACATTGTCTCTTTAAGAAGGTACCCAATCTGAGATGGGGAAAATAAAAATTCTGAGAGGAAGCTTCTGCAAACAACATGTCCCTGAGACAGTTCCTTGGCAAACTGCTTTGTTATTCTTGTCAAACAAGGTCCCTGGGAAGCTGTCACTTTTAAACCATACATTAGAATGATTAATTGTCCCTAAATGAACAGATGTTCAAGTACCTTGGAAAGTAGCAAAGAGGCTAAAATCTTATTTTATTGGCGCATAAAATGTTATGTATTCAAGAAGCTGGGGAATACCATTATGGCTAGTAAAGTTTGATGGCTGCAAGTTGTTTTGAATTCTCCTGTTTTGTTTCTTTGAAAAGCTTTAGGTGATGCAGCAAATGTGTAATGTTAAACAATGGTCACCAATGACTGTAGTGGGTACAGTGGACAGAGCCATAGGTGACCAATGGTATCTTATAATAATGTATTGTTTTTATAACAGACAAAACAAATTCACGCAGGTGCTTAAGATGGTCAAAGACCCATGTTTGCCTCACAGGTAACATTTTCTCAGGTTTTTGTGTGCAGTACAGCTTACTTGAATCTCAGCACTAGAATTCCTCAAACTGAATACCTGTACACAAGTCATTAAAACTGCTCTGAATCTGAGACTCCACTGGAAACTGATGCCGTTTTGGGTCAGAATGTATGTACTTATACACAAATAAGGTGTGATAAATGCCATTTCATGAAGACAACAAAGAAATAAAACTTCAGATCAGTTCCCAAACATTCAAAATGTAATTAGACTGAATTCAGTAACACATGATCACCTAACAAGCTATCAGATTTACCACAAAAAACAACTTTTGAATAATTAAAAACTATTTTTAATATAACTTAACTGCCAGCTATGCAACCGCACAAGTGAAGCATTGCAATAAAAGAATGAAGAGTACAGATTATAACTGATAATAGTTTAGATAGACAGAAAAATTAAAGCCAGGCAGCAGAATAAGATCATATCTTTCAATTGTCCATATTTTCGCATAATGTCTGGATTTTTGCATCATGTGCTTGATCTGTTCTACATAAAATTGGTGGTTTTCTGGCAAATCACACTGAGGACTAAAGTCACTAAATAATGTCACACATTTGAGTATCAGACTTCATATCCTCCAGAAAATGCTTGCTAACACAAAACCTGTTATTCTAGCAACATTATAAGTTCATCATCGCAATTATTGTTCTCCCATTATATTAGGCTTTGTCCAGATTTGTTTCATTAAGAGATTTAGAGACATGAACAAGATCCTGGTCACTAATACAACAAGAAAGTGAATGTAAAAAGGCAGGGAAGTGGAAATGATACAACAAAGTTTTCTTCTACTATCCAATCCCCAAAACTCAAACTTTGTTGAATCTGCAAGCAAATACCACATTCATTTCCTAAAGGATAATTGTTAGGTAATGATGAACACTTCTTCAAAGAATGTACAAATGTTATGATAATTACAATATTTGTAAATAAAACAATGGATAGTCAGTTCTGTGTTTTAGTTAATATGGTTGATGTTCCTAAAAAGATGTGTGCATAAATAAAAAGTGCTTAGTGAATGAGTTAATACTTCAAGGGCTTGGAATTCAAAACAGAAGATTATGATTGGATCTCTGACTGTAAATTGCTTATTATGTGCTCAAGACACGTATGCCAAAAAAGTCACATTGAGTTTGACGCTTGAGAGGTGAAACTAAGCATCCATGTTGAGAACACATAAGTTATGATTGGAGAACCGATCATAATTCTTTGTAGTGCATAGAGATTCATCTTCTCTATGTACTACTAGTTACATAAAAATAAAAGCAAATCATGAAATGCTGTGCCAGCTTTAAAAGCCATTAAAGCGGTGGGGAAGTGGTTTCTGTCCTTATGTACTTCCTGTCTAAGGGAAGCAGTCTGTTCCGAAATAAATTTTTAGTGACTGTAATGTAGTAGACAGCAGGCAGAAACAGAGTTGAAACAAAGACATTTCATGTTCTGTTGCTGTTTACTGGCTGGGACTGTCAGCTTTTACTGCCTGACATGATCTTAGTAGTGCATTGTTAAGATCTGGTCTCGTGCTAGAGTAACGCTGAAGCAGGATCACAGCGCTTCATGCACTACATACATTTAACGTTCAGACTCCAAGTGATAGTAAGTGGAGTGCATGCACTGAGTGCCACTTGCCATTGACATTGTCTCTTTTCCAATAACAACTCAAAATCATTACCCCCCTGGAGACAGGACAACCTGATTACGATCATATAATTAAGTGTTTAAACTGTGAACCGGATATTAAATGTCTGTATAAAGCATTAGTTGTATACTTAATGCTGACTTGCATGAACATATTCATAAATTCTTTGAATGAACTTGCTTATGATCATTCCCAGATAAAATACACAACAAAACAAGTACTCAGCTAGAAAGATGATACCCACTATACTGTGGTTGTAATATGATTTAGCCCCAATTATTCTGTGTGATTCTGTACATGGTGTTTGGTATGGGGCATTACTGCTGCAAATCCTGCGTTACAGCTGCTAGAGTGCTACTCTCTGTTGTAACTGTACCTGAAACTGTGAGCAGCAGTGTTAGCTCCAGCCTACATGTAAATGATCATTGACCCTTCTCTTCCGGGAGGCTTCAGTCATAAAGCTGCACTGCTGACAATATTAGAGAGGAGTCTGTTTTACAAGGAAAGTTTCTCAAAAGAGGTGAAATCCTGGAGTTTGTATATTTAAGTAAAGGGGTGTGGGGCCACGGGGAGCCTAGATCCTACTCCAAAAATGCTTGGGCACATCAAAATAGGCATGTCAGGGCTAGCTACCAGCCGATGTGAACACTGGCTTTAGGTAATGGCCACTGTTGATGATACACCGTGACACCATGCACAAAATGAGAAAAAGGGGGGGATGAGGCTGATTTCAACGCACACACATACACATGTATATACATCTAGAGATACTGTTAATTGCTAACATTAGAAGGTATGAAGGATTTCACATATTCTAAATTGTGTGATAGTAACAATAAATGCTCTTCTGCCACCTCTGTGCTATAACCCTCTGACAGCAGGACTGTTTAGCTGCAAACAGTACTGGCATGCTCTGTGGCAGCACTGTTTGATTGTGACATGCTTGTCTCTAGCACAGTTTATTAATTTCTTATTTCTCCACCATGCTTGTTTCTAGCCTGGTTTATTAATTTCTTATTTCTCCTCCTTATGATGGTGACAACAGGGTAGGGTCTAAATGAGTGCACTGCATCTAATACGCAGTGTAGGTTATGTGAACTAAAGGAGGAATGGGATATTGCTGTAAACTACCCACAAGTCTGCACAGTTTAAAGTTAAAGCTTCAGAAAATGGCTAAGTAAGCCATTTCTATTTACTTATGCCTGAACCAAAACAGCACTATCCAACAGTCAATGAGACAGTTTGTTTTTAGCTACAAATTCGTTAGGTAAAAACACAGAGTATAAGCAGGAAGAGAATAAAACTGTACAACAAATGAGGTCTGGATCAGCTAAAAAGATGGATACACTGACAATCCACATTTGCTATAGCTTCCTCCTTCACTGAGCAAAATATGTGAAATGAACAATACTCTACAGTTGTGAACTGTCTGTTTTCAATATGTCGCCAGTTTTCCCTCAACATTTTGCACTGTTGCTTTAGAAATGAAGGATTCTATGACAAAACAAATTCTGTCACTGAATAACACTTCATATTTCATGTCTAAACTTTTTGCTCTTCAGAAGACAGATATTAAGAAAAATCTAATTTGGGACAACAAACTTCAGGGAGTGCAAAGACAATGGTACAGGTATTGATAGAATGCAAATATAACTACTTGTTTTTATATATTATGCCAGCTTATTTGAAAAAAATGTTAAGAGGGAGTATTTAGAATAACGAAAGAACTCAAACTAAATTCAAATTGCTTCCCAAGAGCAGGTTAATCTGCTATGATTACAGTCATTTAAACAAGTAAAAGTAGAAAAACAATGATTCAACTGGCAGTTTTATTCATAAAATTGTACTCCCATTCTATATGACTCACAGCTTTATGACTGAAACTGGAGCTGTAATCTATTAAGGTTATAGGATTTCTTTCTTTTCATAACAGGAAGCAATGTACAGTGGATACTACATGCTCTGCTGTGATAGGAATGCACTGTACTGCCAGAAAAAATAATCCATTTATGGAAACTAGTGGTATGTGTGTGTTTTACTGTATTTGTTTGTGTTACTACTGCCTAAGTAACCATGCCAGTGAAGAAGCACAACAAAATTGTGATAAGTATGGACTAGTGTGGGTAGCTTTTTTTAATGAGATAAACAGTTTAATGTTCTTTGAATATGCATCCAGTCTCACCTGTAACATAATGTATGGATTTTACTTATTGTACCTGTTGAAAGTAAGTAGCATACAGACAGGAAGACCAAAGCACAGATAGACTTTACTTACCTAAGAATCTCTCTCCGTACTTAGAGTGCATAATGATTTTGCTTTATTTACACACACATATCTTTCTTTGCGCTGTACACTCACAATATATTTTGTCTCTACTGCTTTTAGCAGGTTGCTGCTGCTGCTGCTGTGTGTGTGTGTGTGTGTGTGTGTGTGTGTGTGTGTGTCCTTAAACCCCCCCACCCCAAACAAAGTTGCTTAATAGGAGATGGCACATATGTCCCTAAAACTGAAGGAACATTGCCTTTCTCACCTTTGAAAGGAGGTTTATGCAGGAAGTTTGCTCTTCTAAGCTTCAAATGAAGCTGTCTGCCCTATGTTACTTGGAACTGCATTTAACTACATAAGAGGAAGAAAGCAACATTTACTTGGAATCACTACTGAATTTTAGTTAACTTATGTCTATAGTTCAGTACAATGTATATGTGACTTGTACTTCTGGGAAAGGCTCCTGTCCCTCTCCCTCACCCACTATTAGTTTGGAATCCTGAGGGGTAAAAAAAAACGGTCTGTAGGTCTTGAAATACTCATCATTTACACTCTACTCTGTTCATTCTACATTGCTTATGAAGCAGTAGTATATTAGCAAAAGAGGTACTTTATGGATTTTCCCCTGCCTTGTTGTAGCAGTAGTACTTTAACGGAAAGGTAATTCCTCAAAGAACTGTTTAAGAAACACCAGTTCTGAATATAACTGGTGTACTGCATTATCTGCTTTTGGTGTGATGGCTATCATAGCTGTGATGAGTGCGTTGCTAACTTTTAAAATATTTCATTTGCATACATTCATTTACCATTCTGTGTCAGTCTTTTGTTGAAACTGCTGAGCTGACTAACAGTTCCTATTTCTAGTTCCTTTAGTCAACCATACATCCATGGAAGTCACAGGAAGTAGCCTTATACACATTGTGATGCCCCTGCTCTGGGCCAATGATCAAGGAGTCTCAGTCCTCACCATGGGCAATGATGAGGGCCATTCACATGGAACAAAAATAGATACACACAGTATTTCCAGATGCAGCTCTCTGTACCAAGCACAATTTCCTTTAAGAGCACACAGAGAAAACACTCAGTCGGGAGGTCAGTTTTCCCACTCTCTCCAGGCCCCCAGTAAGACTCCCCACTGGCACAGTTGTAGAGTTCAGTCCTCAGCCGAGTATTCCAAGCCAAGTCCTCCACCACCCTCTCTGTGAAACCAGTACTCTGTGTCCCTGCTCCAAGTAGCTGACATACACACACACACTCTTTGAGATTTGATTTTCACACACACATACACACACACACACACACACACACACACACACACACACACACACACACACACACACACACACACACATGGCAAAGGCTGGCACAGATTTACAAGCTCTGCTACCCTTGCCCATACTAGGTAGTTATTCTGCCACCAGTCAGGTACTCTAAGGATACCTAATTATACTGAGTAAAATGAATGTTAATACACATGGTAGTATTGGACCAATGCAGCAAGGGTTTCAGAAGTGGCAACAGTGTCACCAGATAAATATAAGTACTCTCAAAGGTTAAAATAGTCTTTAAAAGACTAGCCACAATGAAAAGTTTAAATGTGTTTAATAATAAATAATAAAAGAACATGAAAATACTAAATATCTATTTACAATAAACACCGGAGTTTCAGCACAGGAAATATTAAAAATAACACAGATGGGTAGATTCACACAGATACAGAAAAACAGTACTGAACTAATCTCACTATATTTTCCTGAGTAATTAAATCATTACTGTTCCCTAGTTCACTTATTAGAGGAAGACAAGATGAAGTAGGTGAGCTGTCTTCCTTCTTTGTCAGGTTTCAAAAACAGACTGCCCTGAGACTTCTGTCTCATCTAGTATTAAAACGTAATTTCAGTGCTGGATTACAGAATGACATCACATACATCTGGTCATCTGACTCTGGTTTCCACACTACCCCATTTGCTAGAAACTGAACCAGAATTTAGCACATATGTGTTATCATACAAACACACATAGAGCTTTGCTGAGATGTCTTATAGCATCTGGAAGCTATAAAAACATTTCAAAACTTCCACCCTTCCAGGGTAGCAATTAGTTCACCCCTAAGGACAATACAGTAGGATTCCTAGCCTGGTTTTCACAGACATTTTGTCTCTGGCTACAATCAGAACTGTAACATACAATCTTTATGGCCTAAACCAGACAATTTAATTTCAGACTACTTTCAAAGTTAGCTGGACTGAAAGTAACCTCTTCTCTTTCAGTATCCTTTGTTACAATATATTCATTTCAACAGCTAAAACACAGTCTGACATACAGGTGTATTTATTTTCTGTCCAGCAGGACCCACTGTTGGTATTTTTTAACACAAGCAGCTTTACAAATACATTTTCAACACAAGCATCTGGACAAATCAGTTTGATATACAAATGACACATAATTCTTTACAAAACTCCAGTTAGCTATGCTGGCATATGTTACACATCCATTGCCCTACTTCTCCTTGTATAGCTGGCAATACCTCACATCATCACAACCATAACCAGCATTTTATTGTTAAAAGAAATTATCTCCTGTTATCAGGTCAAATTTCCAAACCTCAGTAAACAAAACTCCAGCTCTACCTATCAGAAAGGGTCATGGGGCTCTCTGCCTCTGTTACATTTTCACTATAACTTAGTCAAGCCCAGGAAGCACATGCACTCAGCCTGTTTTGTGCTGCTTCACTCAGGACTTGCCAGCACTACTGACTGAATTTTGGGGGGTTACAGAACTGATGGGTTAAGGTACCCACTTTGCTCTGCCTTCCCATAATTTTCTCCACTTTGCCTTCTCCCTGTCTTTCCACTCACCCTATATAATTTTTTTCTAACTAGAAGAATCCTCCCTACTAAAAACTACCCAGTAAAAATCTGCCACCCATTCCGTCTCATTACCCATTAACATTCATCAACCAAAAACATGCTATATCTTTTTTCCTGACAACCACATATCTTCTGGCTTGCAACAATGCACAGTAACCAGTTCCTTCTTCTTTTCTGTGCCTACAGGTACAGCATTGGGTCAAATATATACATTCAGTACTCTTCCAGTTAAAGACTTCTGTGGCAATCAACAGAATTGGACTCCAGGGATAACAATGTAGGTCAAATATGCATCTTGGCAAACAGCAAGGAAAAAACAAACTAATAAGTAAAGAAAATAAGTAAAGAAAATGCTACCAGGTAACTGAATCATACTTTCCTCAAGTCACTACTAATCCTGGCCCATTTTACAAATGACTAGTTCTAGCCCATTTTACAATTTACCAATATACCCGCACAATAACTCAACCATTATCAGTCCATACCATCCTCTTTGCTCTACAACAATACCGAACCATTCAGTCACAATAAACCTTCAAATTTATACCTTTACTCCCACTGAATTCATTAAACTCTAAATAGGTATAACACAAACTAGCCCCAGACAATACAAATCAAAACAAGCACTAATACAAACAGAACACAATGGTAAATCTTATATAAAAATTGAAAGAACCATTACTTGGTCATGACATACACCCGGATGCAGGTCAATCATCTAACAATCATCTTATAAACAAACTATGGATTCCCTGATCTAGAAATATGTTAGAAGCAATTGTAAAAATAGAATTGCACTTCTGGATAGTTGTTTTTTGTCCTGACAGACAATAACTGTAACTTGGTTGAAACTGCATATAAAATATGAAAAAATAATACCTCCTGACTTTGACATAACTATATCAGACTGTGCAACAAACAAAGCTGGAGGTATAGCAGTCATATAGTCAATCAAACTGGAATGTAATAAGATAACACTACAAACAAAGGTTTTCCCAAGGCAGAAATCATCATATACAAGCATAAACTTGAGAGCAAGAAAATGCTATAGCTTACATGACTTAAACATAGACCATTCTGGAGGCTATGCACCATACTACAATGAAACACCCAGTCACTTCTGCTAATGTTTTTAAGTCAAACTCAGTTTATCAGTGTTACATCTCAAAAAAACAATTCCTCAGGCAAAGGCAGCTTATGAAACTGGATTTTTACACCAAACCCAAACAAAATAATACACTTTAGAATGAAGTCAGATTAAATGGACTCTCTACTGAAATGTCAGGATTCACATTGCCAAGTCTTGAAACAGTGAAAAAAATTGTCTAAAATATGGGAGAAGAGCAAATATTGAACATCATTATTCTCCTTTAAACTTGTTTTATTGGGGACAAGCCTTCCACAACACAAACTTATATATATACCAACTATGAGATCTCTATACCTTAGAGAAATGGGAATACCTAGAGAACATATTTAGTACATTTAAGTCTGGATTTTTGGTTATTTGGTCTCCACATTTCAGAATTTGGCAATGTGAGTCCTGACAGTTTAAATGGTTACCTACTAAATACATACCTGCCATCCTGTGTATGCTGTGAATGGCTACACCAAAATACATTAAAACAAACAAACAAACAAAAAAAACCCCATAATTACAGTGCAGTCAGCAAACTAATTGAAGAAAGTCTCAGGTCACTTCTTAGCCACTCCCATTGGGAACCCCTGAATCACCTCTTCTTAGACAATGACGTAATTTACATTAGCAAATTTTTTCTCAACATGTTTAACTCTATCATCCCAATACAATAAAGAGAGTTCAAACTATTTCCACACCATGGCTATCCTATGATATGAGGCAAGTTATGCATCTCAGGGATAAAACATAAAATGTATGCTAATTAAAAAGGACCCCAACAACCTTTAAAATATAGGCATGTAAGAAAATTAGCAAAACTTTAGTTACAATGATAAGAAAAAGTAGCATATAAACTTGCAGCAAACTTTAAGAGCAACCCCCAGTGTCTGAAACTCAATTAACAGCTTGCCCAACCCAAACAAAAATAACCCAAGTGAATCCACTCCCTTCTATGTCCAACTAGATCACAGCTTACAAATTCAACTTACACTTTAGGAACCAAACTGTCTTCATTCAGAATATCTCCAAAAAACAGACTAAGCTGCAGCATACCCCAAATCCATATCTCTCAATCAATGCATCCAAGAATTCTAAATTCCCATTTTGTGGAAGCAATACTACAGTACCCCTTTCCATAAGTGAGTCACATCCTGTGAACTTTTAAATTATAGACCCATAATCACCCAGTCCTCACTCTCTAGAATTTCAGAAGAATGTAAACATCACCAGATTCTCACATAACTTCTACCCAATAATCTGCTATCATAACTCATCAAGAATTTCAGACAGAGAGAGGGGTAGAGCCTGAATGGCTAACTGATAGCAGCTGATTCTTAGAGCTCCATAAAGTAGTATAAAATATGGGAAATATTTTATTTTTTTCTGACAAAAATATTCAGAACTGATAGATAAAAGTTTAAAATATATAACTAGAAACTTTGGTTAATCTATGTAAATATTTCCTGTCAAACTACAAAGGAGAATATTATAACTTGCTGAGATGAGCAACTCAAAGAATTCTCACTCTGACTTGGCTTTGAAAAGAGAACTTCAACTGGTGACAAATACATTACAAGAACTGTCATTGAAAATGGATGATTTCAAGGAAAATCTACAGCATCTCAAGGAGAATTGTCAAAAACAAACATTCAAGGAACTTATTCAACAACATCAGACTAAAATAAACATGGAAACTTCTTTGAATGACATGGGGGAAGGCTTAAATAAGAAGAAACTTCTCATCAAACAAAACATTTGGCTTCTCAATAAAGCGGATGACCTAGAAAATAGGGAGAGAAGGACAAACATCAGAATTTTTGGGTTCCATGAGAGGGTTGAAGGAGAGGACATTGTAACATTTTTAAACTCATGGATTCCAGAAATCTTGGATTTAAAAGGTCTCTCATTTGGCATTGAGAGGGCTCATAGAGGTTTAGGAACTTCAGCATCAACATCTTCTTCTATACCACCATGATTAATAGTTTTTATCCTGTTTGGATAAAGGATTAGTACTAAAAACAGCCTGGAGGAAGAGTCTCTTAAAATAGAAACAAAATCCAATAAGATGTGATAATGACTATGCTTCAATAGTAGTAGAACAGAGGAAAAGAGCTTGGCCACTACTAAAGCTACTAAAGCAAAATAATATTAAATCTCAACTTGCCTTTCCTGCCAGAATAAAAATGTTACACCTAAATGAAATGAAAACCTTCAACAATCCAAAAGAAACCACTGCATTTATTAAAAATAATAATGTTATATCAACACCCGAGGATATGAAATGGGCATCTCCTTCCTTGAGAGTCACTGACAAGATCTCCTGGACTGATGGCAAAAAGAAAAAAACAAAAAACTGAATCAAAAATAGCTGTCCCTACTAAATCTCTCAAAGTATCTGCTGCAAACTGATTTATATCTGAAATGTTTTGTTTTACAATTTAAAATAAAGTATGTCTAATATGTGCACATATCCATTCAAATGCACAGGGAGAAGAAAATGTATTTTATTTCTTTAGTAGCAATTTATTAGTTTTAACTTGATAGTAGGGTAAAACAGTGGGTTATTCTGAGTTTCATAGTTCAAATGGATAATTGAAGCTGATTGGTTCTGGTTTCCTTTATTTATTTCTTGCAAACAACAAGCAATAAGTTGGTTGTTACTTTAAATATTAATATTTAAAGCTTGGAACTTGTTTGGTAGAGCTGCAATATGAATACTTCATTTTCGTTTTTTAAAAAAAAATGTATAACAAATCTTCTGTCTTGTATATGTTTTGCCAGTAGACAAGACGAAACATAATAGCAGCTTAAACCCTTGTCTGTCACTTTTTGCTATGTAAGCCTTTCTATTTCACAAAGCTTGGTTGTGTTTCATGACCCGAATGGTTGTGATTTGTGTAGAGGCCGGTTGCTTGCTTTCTATGCATCTTATGAGTTGCGATTATTGATTGCCGTTGTTTCCGTTTACAGTTTTGGCTTCCTGGGAGTACTATAATGGAGTCTGTGAACTGCATGAGACTCTACTCATTTGTTTGTGGTTAATTAGGGGGTAAGATTGGTGTATTTAATTAAAAAAGGAGAGGGCAAAGATAAGATAAATGGGAAGAACAAATGTGTATTTTTATAATTTACGTGAAGGTAAGGGAGATTGGTTAAGATAGAGACACTTCACGTTTGTTGAAGGAATATGTTCATTTACACTGTAGTCGAGATAATACTTGGATCATAATATGAGCTAGAATGATCCATTCTTTAGAAATTAGTTGTATATTGGATTCACAGAACTCTGACAATGTAATCCAGGGATGGATACTGGGGTCGATGGTGTGTTATTGTGAGATTAATTACATGGTTTTGGATTGTCTAAAGCAGTTGGTGAATGGAACTCGTTGAGGGATGACTAGACAGACTTGTGCTGTGGGATGGGAGAAGTGGATATTTCTATTGCTGGGTTGTATGATGTATGATGTTTGTTTGATACTGAGTTGTGTATTTGTGGAATGTTATGTTGAAAGTGTATTATTATATAGCACATAGAGTTAACGGGAAACTGGAGTTTTATTTGCTTAGATGTAGTTGTGAAGTTTGACTGCAAGAGATTTATAGGCTTGGACTTGTTACTTACCAACAGACTTGATAGACAAATTAGATTTCAGGGAAGAAGAAAAGAGGAGGTTTGTTTGAAACTAGATAGGCGGGGAAACTATTTCAAATCATCACAAAGTGGTGAAGCTTTTCCAGAGCTCGGGGCAACTCGTGCGACAGTTTGTCTTCTTAAATCATAATGGACTCTTAAGTACAGTGGGAATTACTTTAGGAATGGAGCAAACTAATCTGATTGGTCATCATACTTCCTGAAGGGTGGAAAATTTAATGTATTTTAATGAAAATTAATCCAGTGAAATAGTATGTCCTGTAATTATTAATCAGAATTCCTGATGGATTCATTATTTCACTTAGAAGTACCATAAGTTTTCAATACTATGTTATTAACGTTTTCGGTTTAAAGTTTAAATAAGATGTATAATGCATTAGTAAGCAGTATTTATAAGAATTTCATGATTTGTATTAACACTCTTCTTCTTCTTCTTCTTTCGGCTTTTCCCAGTTAGGGGCCGCCACAGTGGATCACCTGTTTCCATTTCTTCCTGTCCTCTGCATCCTGCTCTGTCACGCCAACCACCTGCATGTCCTCTCTAACCACACCCATAAACCTTATCTTAGGCCTTCCTCTTTTCCTGTTACCTGGTAGCTACATCCTTAGCATCCTTTTCCCAATATACAAAGCATCCCTCATCAGCACATGTCCAAACCAATGCAATCTCGCCTCTCTGGCTTTGTCTCCAAACTGTCCAACCTGGGCTGACCCTCTACTATATTTATTCCTAATCCTGTCTACCCTCATCACACCCAGTGCAAGTCTTAACATTTTTAACTCTGCTACATCCAGCTCTGACTCCTGCCTTTTTGTCAGTGCCACTGTCTCTAACCCATATAACATAGCTGGTCTCACTACCCTTTTGTAGACCTTCCCTTTTACTCTTACTGGTACTCGTTTGTCACAAATCACTCCTGACACCCTTCTCCACCCACTCCACCCTGCCTGTACTCTCTTCTTCACCTCTCTTCCACACTAGCCATTACTCTGAACTGTTGAGCCCAAGTATTTAAACTCATCCACCTTTGCCAACTCTACTCCCTGCATCCTCACCATTCCTCTATCCTCCCTTTCATTCACACACATATATTCTGTCTTAGTCTGGCTGACCTTCATTCCTCTCCTCTCTAGAGCATATCTCCACCTCTCCAGGGTCTCCTCAACCCGTTCCCTACTTTCACTACATATCACAATGTCATCTGCAAACATCATAGTCCACGGGGACTCCTGTCTGAACTCATCTGTCAACCTGTCCATCACCAGTGCAAATAAGAAAGGGCTCAGACCTGACCCTTGATGTAATCCCACCTCCACCTTAAACGCATCTGTCACTCCCACTGCAGATCTCACCACTGTTACACTACCCTTGTACATATCCTGTACCACTCTTACATACTTCTCTGCCACTCCCGACTTCCTCATACAATACCACAACTCCTCTCTAGACACCCTGTCATATGCTTTCTCTAAGTCCACAAAGACACAATGCAACTCCTTCTGACCTTCTCTGTACTTCTCCATCAACACTCTCAGAGCAAACATCACATCTGTAGTGTTAGTTCATGGCAAGAAACCATACTGCTGATCACTAATCATGACCTCCATTCTTAACCTAGCTTCCACTACTCTTTCCCATAATTTCATGCTGTGACTGATCAGTTTTATCCCTCTGTAGTTACTACAGCTCTGGCACATCACTGTTATTCTTAAAAATCGGTACCAAAACACTTTTTCTCCACTCCTCAGGCATCTTCTCACTTTCCAAGATTTCATTAAACAATCTGGTTAAAAATTCCACTGCCATTTCTCCTAAACACCTCCAAGCTTCCACAGGTATGTCATCTGGACTGACAGCCTTTCCATTCTTCATCCTCTTCATAGCTATCCTTACTTCTGCCTTGCTAATCCATTGCACTTCCTGATTCACTATCCCCACATCATCCAGCCTTCTCTCTCTCATTCTCTTCATTCATTAGCCCCTCAAAGTACTCCTTCCATCTGTTCAACACATTGTATTAACACTAATGATTTAAATTAGAAACAAATAAAGTGTTTAGTAGATAAGCTGGAAATCATAATTTGTGTAAATGATATGAGACTTGTACTAGACATGCAGACCTACTGTAATATGCTAATACTTAATCTTCTTGTAATAATTATAATATATTATTGCCCGTGGCTTAGATGTTATACTACTTCAAATATTGTCATCAATTATAACTAAAATTGATTAAAATTGTTTATTATTAATTAAATTTGTATTTATCTACCTAGCTAAGTAGAATCTTTATAAAAGTAGATATACACTGTTCTCAAGTAAAGGTTGTATTGAATTGCCTTAGTATCATTTAAAGCTTTCTACTATTTAAGCATCATTATGCTTTCTTAAGCCATTGTGTAGACAATCTGACCATATTTTAGACTTTTTGGTACAGCAGTAGCATTGTTGCCTCACAGCAAGAGGTTCTCCTGTTCAATTCTCGGCTGGCGTGCCTTTTGTGTGGAGTCTGCATGTCTCCGCGGTTGAGTGGCCTCTGAAAGACATGCGTGAATGGGCGTACCTTCGTTGAAGGTTGGGCGTCGGGCTGGCAACTCGGCACAATAAAAATCGACAGCAAATCATTAGCAGACTGGAGTTCCGCTGTGGTGACCCCTAACCAGGAAAAGCAGAAAAGAAAAAAAGTAAAATATACTCAAATGACTCTACTTTTGTGGGGGAATTGATAATAGCAATTATTAGTTATATCTGCACATTCCTTCCCATTATATATGTATCCCCCCCCTCTTTTTTGTTGTTGTATTAACCTATTGAATGAAATGAGAACTATTATGATCTATTTTATTTTTTTGTTGTTGTGTCTTTCGGCTTTTCCTGGTTAGGGGTTGCCACAGTGGAACTCTGGTCCGCTAATGATTGGCAGTAGATTTTTACATGCCAAGTTGCTGGCCCTGACACACAACCTTCAATGAAGGTACGCCCATTCATGCATGTCTCCACACAGAAGACGCTCTAGCTGAGAATCGAACAGGACAACGTCTTACTGTGAGGCGACAACGCTACCACCAGCACCACCACTGCATTATGGTCTATTTCATTATTCTTAGAATATGAAAGGGAAGGAGGCGGAAAGAAGAAAAGAAAAATTTTACGATAAAGGATTCACACCAAAACTGTTATAACCATACAATTCTCATAAATAAGGATGTTGGATCACTACCAGTATATTGCTATATGAGAAAAAAACTCATATTCTACCTCTGGGAAATTAGATATGTTTATAATTAATATATAAAGAAAAGGGGACTTTCATTACTTTATTGAACTGTTAAATATACTATATTAGCTTGAAGCATATGTAGTTCTAATTAAGATCACATGTTTGATGACTCATCAGTCAGCCACATACCCTTTTTAATATCAAAACTATTAAGTATATAAATTAATTGATTAATACACGTATAGAGAACATGTTTGTAGACTTGTATACTATTCTTAAATCTTTCTTTTTGAACATTGAATTACTAGTACCTTTTTGATTGCTGTATTTGAGATAATTAGGTGTTTAATCATCTTCTTATTAGTATAATATTGATATATCTGACCATTGTTGTTGCAATCATTGCTTATAAGAAATTAAAAACCTGATAGTATGAATAGTAAATTTTACAGATAATTCCATCTACAATTATTCTCCTTAATATTTATTATCTTATGGAGTTTGAAAAGAATAGGAAAGGAAGTTATGATGGATAGTCTAACAGATTTATTTTTGTCTGCTAGACTAGAAATGTTTTTCATTCCATGTTTAGTATGGGTTAAATTTTATATCAATTGAAATTCTGTTATCTTGTTATTATATACATTTTTTCTTAGTTTTAAAAAGCCTGATTACTTACTTTACTATCAGTCTTTATGAAAAAAGCATTGTTGATTAGGATATTTGCTAAGTAAAATAACGTTAATTCTACAAGAGGAGATTCATGTACCAAGGAAATTAAAGAACAAATTCTTTCTTAAAGGAAACCTGATATGGACCTAATAGTAATGGCTTAAATAACCTGAATAAGAGATCCAATTTACTTCTTCTTCTTCTTACTAAGGCATCTAAAACTAAACAGAGCTCAGGTAATATTTTTTACAAGAAACTCATTTGACAATCAATGAAATTTATATAGGATCCTAATAAATATACAAACTTAATCTCTTCTTCTTATAAATCAAAGACCGGAGGAGTAACAATTTTATGGAAAAATAATTAATTAAATCCAGAAGTTATTTATAAATATGCAGATAGAGATGGACTTATAGCCATTGTTATACTAAAATTTAACAATAAAATGTGGACTTTAGTGAATTTATATTGCTTCCCTGGTATGGTGGTAGGGATAGCAAATAAACATTTAGATCTTTTTATAAATATCTCTAAAGGTAATATAATAATAGGAGGTGACTTTAATTGTATCACAGATGTTACAAAAACCACAAATAAGAAGAACCCATGATTATCATCTACCGCTAAACTTTAAAAAAAATGGACTGAGATGTTCAAATTAAGAGATGTTTATAATGCTATAGGACCTAATTCATTATTTTTCTCACATCAAGATTATAGATCTGGCACCCAAACCAGAATAGATAAAATATATGGACAGACTCAAAAAACTCCAACTATTCTCTGTCTCATATGACCTACTTAGGTGTGATCTCTGCTTGACTTACAAATCTATGTCTGATCCAGCTCTTTTAGAAATGCTACTTCTAAAGAAATCCCAATCCCTCCACACCACACGCTCCACAGACCTCAACCTCAACACCACAATCAACAGAACAAGCTGGAGGGACAGGTTCATAAACCAGAGACTGCCCATGTTATGGAATAGTCATCCCTTACATGTAAAACAGAACAACTCACTGGCCCTCTTCAAGAGAAATCTTGATGAGTGGATGGGAAATAGAAAATTCACCCCGGGGATCACTCCAGTGGCTTTACTCAACAGAGGCACTGGGAACCAAGGTCAGGTGGCACGATGACTGGGTAATCCTATGGGCTAGGCTTGTAAAGGCTCCAGGGCCATTAGCCTAGTACACACCTATGAACTTATATGTCTCTCAAGATTTTTATTCAAAAATTTAAAATTTCTCAATATTGCCATGCACATTTTCAGACCATAACTCACTGGTATTACAGAAATTCATATGGAGTTTAAATTGCTAATCATTAACACAAGGATTCCTTCATACATTAGAAAAATGAAAGAATTTAAGCCATGGTTAATTTCTGAACTTTATTTTTTTTCTAGAGATTAATTATAAACTGGAAAGCAAGCCACATATGGTTTGGGATACACTAAAAGCCTGTGTATATATATATATATATATATATATATATATATATATATATATATATGGTAAAACCATTAGTTGGTTCAAAAACAAAATTAAAGAATGGGAATCAGAATTACAGGAAGTACAAAATCAACTCTTACTACTCAAATTCAATAAGAATGTAAACTGTACTGACAACAGAAAGAAAACAGAAGGCATAAAAAATTAATGAAATATTACCCCATAAAACCAACTTAGCTATGGAAAGATTAAAAAAAAAATTCTTATGCTACTTCTCCAAAACATCTACATAATCTATCTATGAAAATTAAACTGCAATCTAAAGCCAATAATATTGTTAATATATTACATGAAGGAAAAGGGAGCAAAGTATTGGAGATAGGTGATATCCTGGATGCATTCAGAAGCAATTATGCCATACATTACAAAAGTGAAACAAACATAACTGCACAAATTAGGAAATATAATCCCTAACATCCAGAAAATTTCTAAGAAATTAAAGTTAGAACTACAAAAAACAATCACACACAAAGAAATTACGAACAAGATGAAAGAAATTAAATCCAATAAGGCACCAGAAATAGATGGCTTAATCACAGAATTATATAAATTATTTCCTATTTCCATAACTTCTCTCTTACATAAAAATTTTCTTGAAGTTCAATCACAAGCAATAATTCTTCCCTCATGGAGATATTCCCAAATCACTCCTATATTAAAGTAAAGCAAGGAGCATATTTATCATTGTTCTTACAGACCAATATCTTTGTTGAACAATGATTATAACATTTCTATGTCAATTTTGTTTAATAGAATGAAAATCCCACTGTCCAAAATAATCACCAAAGACCAAATTGGTTTCATATATAACAGACACACGCATATATATTGGCCATCTTAATATCCAGCAATCCAAAGATAAAAGTATAGATGTATATGATCAATATACCTCCAAAATAATGTTTGCTGATGATGTGCTTCTTACTTTGCCTAACTCTAAAGAAGTGTTAGATGAAGTAGTCTTATTAACAGGAAACTTTCAAAAGATCTCAGGTCTCTAATTTAATAAGCCAAAATCCAAATTTTTGATAAATAAAAAAAAAGGAGGTACAAGTTATTGGAAATCACATTAGTGGAAACCAAGGTACAACTTCAAAACTACTTGGGGATTGTTTTGTGTGAAAATATGGCAGGAATACTAAATACCAATTACACCAAAGTTATAGATCTAATTAACACACTGGGGACTAAATGGAATAATATGTTCATAACATTTGAAGATAGATTACAAGTGATAAAAATGGTCTTATTCCCTAAAGTAATGTATGTAGCTCAGGCTCTTTTATTATTTCCTGAAAAAAATATTTCTTAAAGAAATCACGTCAATCCTGTTAAGATGTTTATGGTATCCTAAAACAAATAGAGCTGCATTTTCTCACCATATTAGACAATGAGAGCAAGGAGGGTTAAAATTTCCAGATATTGAATCTTACATAAGGGCTTCTATACTTAAAAATGTAATAGACTAGGTACATTCTAATTATTCTTTTAATTGGAAATGGTTACATTCAATCATATTAATGAATGAAAATACTTTATCAAAAAATCTTCTAGCCTCAGATAAAGAAAACAGAATATTGTACTATCTGAGTATAAACTTACAATATAACATAATAAAACCTACCAAATCAAATCTATTAAATCATGTTTTTGATGTCTTTAGGAAATTTATTAACATGAATATGGACATAAAGCTTTGGTTTGCATTTTTAATCCCATTCAGTATTACAAGGAATTTTTCTGATAGGATGCACAGCAAGATTTTTACTTCCTGGGAACATAGGAATTTAATATGTTGGTTCCATTGCATAAAACATCAACAGGTTTTGGAAGCACAATATTTATTGTCAGCTTATGATTTGACATCTCATGACTGGTTATTATTGCAGGGTGTTTTAACATATTCTAAGGACCTATGTAGAATAACAAATAATTCATCTTTCAAAAGTACTCCAAAAATTATAATTTGGTTGTTTTAAATTATTTACAGCAGTGACAATATAGAGAATAAATTATCATATTTATATAAAGTAATACTTGGTTATTAAACAGCTCCTAAAGTCATCTTATTGACAATATATAACTAAAGGTATTTTGCCATCCTTATCATGAAAAGATAAATCAAATCTTACTTTCGGTTAAACTAACCTCCTATTCACAATATTGGAGAATAATTAATTGGAAATATCTACATAGGTCCTTTTTAACTCATAAAATTTCAAAAATCAACTCTACTAGTAATGCGTTATGATGGAGATGTCAATCATCAACTAACACAGACTAGTCTCACATTTTTTATGTTTGTACCAATATTAAAACATACTGGAATGAGATTAATGCAGTTTTACAAGCAATATACACAGATTCATTTGTTTTGACTAAACCTTCCAATTTTATTGAATGTAATTAAAAGTCCTCACTTGAAGAAAAAACATCTGCACTTACTATGGACAATACTAGCAATAGCTAGGAAATGTATATCGAGGAGATGGAATTCCAACACAGTGCCTACCATGAAAGAATTTCTATGTTTACTGAAGAAATCTGCAGTAATGGAGATCAAAATTAAAGAACTAAGAACATATCCTAAGCCATTAGCTAATAACCTGTGGAGAAAGGTTTTGACTTTGATAGATGCCTTACAAATGGAATAAATCTCTTTCTGATAAAATATAAACAATGTATTTTGGTTATTATCTGTTTATATATGCTGTTATCTTAATCTACTACTGTCAGGCTTAATATAAATATTGTATATAGTTAAGTAATTTATTAGTTAAAATGTAAACACATTTTCATTATGCTATATGTTTAAAATAAAAACTATTTGAGTATAAAAACAGGATTTCAAACAGAACATTGGAAACAACACTGCTATCATTCCTAAAGTGCAATAAATTAAAACGATAACCAGGGTAAAATTGTAGCATTCTTATTTTGTGGCCAACTTAAGGTATTCACAAATGTGTCTCAACCAGCTACTTTTAAACTGACTCTCATACAAATTAAGCAGTAGCATAATATCTTAGTCAACAGACTCAATGTGCCCATTGACAGTAAGCTTGTTCTATAGGTTCATAGGTTGGTACTAGGCTATCAGCCCTAGGGCCTATACAAGCCTAGCCATAACAATTCCCTGGCTATTTCTTCCCACACTATTTACTTCCCTGGACCCCTGTCTAGCAGGGCGACTGATGTGATCCCCAAAGTGAATTTCCTTTCTCCCATCAAATCATCAAGGTTCCTTTTGATGAGGGCCAAAGAGGCACTCTGCTTGACATGTATGGGCAATCTATTCCAGAGTCTGGGGAGTCTCTGGGTCAGGAACCTATCCCTCCAGCATGTTTTGTTTATTGTGATGACAAGGTTTAGATCCCTGGAGCGTGTGGCTCTGAGGGATTGGGATTTCTTTAAGTGTAGCATGTCCAGCAGCTCTGGGTTTGACATGGCCTTGTATGTTAAGCAGAGATTGCCTCTGAGTAGACGATATGTGATAGAGTATAGCGGAAGTTTTTTAAGGTGGTCAGCGTAGGGCATCTGCTTTAGGCCTGTGATTCTTTTAGTGAGGTATTTCTGCTGCCTTTCCAGTTGTTGCAGATGTCTTGAGAGGTACATACCAAATGGGGCATTGTATTCTATAATGGGTCTAATGAGGGATGAGTACAGTGGGACAATGACCTCCTTTTTTCTGGATAAAAAGCCCTTAGTGATGAGGTGTGCCACATAGAAGGATTTCCTGACTGTTGTGGTGATGTGGTTATCGAAGATGAGACCACTGTCCACCTGTGTCCCTAAGTCTCTTATCACACTTTTGGTGTTTAGTGCACTGCCACCTATATGGTAATTCACGGATACATGTTCTTTCCCAAAGGGGATAACTATACATTTCTTGGCACTGAGCTTGAGCCCATGGCTCTGGCATCAAGCATCTGTTTCTGTAAGGCCCTTTTTTAGAGTATCCACATCATTTGGGGATTCAATAATGGCTCACAGTTTGCAGTCATCTGTGAACTTTGTTAGCCAGAGTCCCTTAGTGTTGGCCTGTACTTCAAAGAAGTAGATGCCAAACAAGAGTGATCACATGACTGAACCCTGAGGTACTCCACTTGTCACTTGTCTGGAGCTGGATTTGGAGTCGGCTACTTTTACAGTGTGGGTTCTATCAGTAAGCCAGTTAGCAACCCATTGGGTGACGTAGGGATTAATACCCAGCTTAGTAAGTTTATCTATGATTCCAGAGTGAGGGATTGTGTCAAAGGCCTTGACAAGGTCTAGATAGGCTGTGTGGACCACCTTACCTTTGTCCATGGCTCTGGAGACTGATTCGAAGAAGTCAATCAGGTGCAGGAGACAAGATCGGCCCTTCACGAACCCAAACTGGGTGGGGTCCAGTGTTTGAAGTTTGCCAATGTCTTTGTTTATAAGTTCCATGATAATACGCTCCATGGCCTTGCAGATAAGGCTCATCAGACTGATGGGACGGTAGTTTCCAGGATCCAAGGTGGATCCCCCCTTGTGGAGTGGGATAACTGTAGCTCTGCGTCACTCAGTGGGCACGGAACCTGAGGTGAGGCTATGATTAAACATGACACTTAGGTGAGGTGCCAGTTCATATTGTAGTTCATGTAGTACACAGCCCGGGATGTCATCTGGTCCCATGAATAATGTATTCTGAGATTTGGAGAGTGCGTTTTTTTACCTGTGTGGCCATTATTACCAGAATTTGGCAATCTTCCGGTATTGAGATGGGCCATTTAGGGGGTGAGAGGGGGGTGAAGTTGGCACTGAATCAATCTGCCAGGATATTGGCAATATCCTTGGGATCAGTATATTTAATTCTATTCTGTTTTAGCTCAGAGCAGATTTGAGCATTGCCATTTATATTCTTGACATAGTTATAGAATGCCTTTTGGTTGTCTTTGGAATCTTTGGCAATTTTATTTTCGTAACTAGCTTTGGAGGATTTTATGAGGGATCTCAGTTTCTTACTGAGGCTGGTAAGGGAGTTTTTTGCATCCTGGGATTTTCCTCTTTTCGGCAACAGTTTCTTCCTTTTGTTGTAAAGTTTGTTTATGGCAGGGAACCACCAGATTGGCTTCCTTTTTTTGGATGAGAGCATCTTGGTTCTATTTGGGATGGCATGATTCACGCATGAGTGGATGTGCTTGTACAGTGCCTTAGTGTAGGATTCAGCAGTTGAACTTTCAGTTCCTGTCTGCATGGGTGTCATGAAGTTTGTCACTTCTGACTTGAGTAGCATGAAGTTGGCTTTGGAGATGTTTTTTATGGAGGTTTCCTTACTGGGGGGTGGGGGTGGGATGTGGATGTTAAGGGTGATTAGCTTATGGTCAGACCTGACTAACGAGGGGGTGACCATAGGTGTGGAGCATTGATTTCCCATGTTGGTAGTGACCAGGTCTAGGATATTGGAGCCCCTGGTGGGACTATGGATTAGTTGATCCACGGCATTGGAATTTATGAATTCCAAGAACCGTTGGGCAAAGGTGTTGGTACATGAGTAGTTTTCCCAGTTAATGGCAGGGTAGTTACAAATCACCCAGTATTAGGGTGTTTGGTTCTATCTTAATATTTTCCAGTATTTACCAATTGTAGTATTGTGCAGTGTGACAAAGGAAGATACTATCAGGCCAGCTATCTGGAATTTTGAAACAATTCTATGTCATTTTGGATATAAACACGATCCATATAAGGTGTTTGTGTTAAAACTATATTAGAACTGTATGTCATGTGAATATCAAACTTGTTTGTACTGACGTGTGTTAAAAAAAGGTATTGCAAAGTACTGAGTTTAAAAATGTATCCACAGTGTGCCCTGCTGGAAGAGAACAGAAATGTACATACACTATTGTAACTGTTTAAATGTATATATTTTAACAGTAGAAACTGGAACACATGAGGTTAACTTTATTCCAGCAAAACTTCAGAAACATAGCTGAAATTAAATGACTTTATGACAGCAAGAGAGGTGGGAGGATGGCCTAATGGTTAAGGCGTTTGCCTTACAAACACAAGGTGCAGGGTTTGAGCCTCACAAGGGGTAATTGGCTAGGCTTAAAATGGCTTGCAAGGGCAGTTAGCTTAGTACTAACCTATGAACCTATAAGAGACAGGATGTATATACTAGGGAGCTCTCTGTGTTATCTTGAAGGAGAAATAATTACTAGTCTTGAGATGTGGAAGTGTTTTATTGTTTTATAACTTCCATAATATGCAACAGATATGTCTATGTATTTTTACAAGTAGATGCTAAATGATACCAGCTGCCATCAATGGTTGTTTTGAGCCTGGGAACTAGGGGTCAGATGACAAGAAATGATGTAATTCTGCAAGCTAGCCCAGCAGTAATATTTGAGATATTAATCTGAGAACTCTCCAAGAGAGAGAGATAAAGCATTCTGTATTCTGTCGTTGATGTGACATCAGCTAGAAGATCCAGTCACCAAATCTGCCTTGCTCTTAAGTAAGTTAACTAGAGTAAAGTAATTATTTTAGATACAGTCAGGAATATAGTAAAACTTAGTTTAGATATATTTTTATTAATCTGAGATTGTCCTGCAATAATGTTTTAAATCTTTCCTGTGATTTTGTACTCTGTCACTGTAAATATATATTTAGTATTGTCTTGTTCTTTTACTGTTTATTATTTAAGACATTTACACCCTTCATTGTGGCTGTTCTGTGTAGAGATATTTAAGTTCTGAGTGTACTTGCGTATTTATTTGGTGACACTGTGGGCCTCTCCTAATAGCCTCGCTCTTGGTCAAACTACCCTTTGTATTAACAGTAACATTACACAGCAAGACTGGACACCATTTGTTAAGGGCCTTAAATTAGTTGATAAGGGGTTCTAGTGGCAGTGAAAACTACCTTATAGTCTGGTCAAAAGGGGGCATAGCTAGTAAACTTGTGCCAGCCTTTACCAGGTGTGTGTGTGTAAATCAAATTCAAGAGTGTGTCTGTGTGTGTGTGTGTGTGTGTGTGTGTGTGTGTGTGTGTGTGTGTGTGTGTGTGTGTGTGTGTGTGTGTCTGCTGCTTGGGCAGGAACATGAAGCACTGGTTGGACAGAGGGAGTGTTTTAGGACTTGGCTTTGAACCCTGGCTAAAGACTCAACTCTACAGCTGTGCCAGTTGGGAATCTTGTTGGGGCTCTGGAGAAAAAGGGGGAAGCCAGCCCTGGACTGACTGTGGTCTCTGTGTGCTATTAAGGGAAATTGCACTTGATGCAGGCAGCTGCATCTGGAAATACTGTATATGTACTTGTCATCCTCTCAGTGTATGTCCCCCACTGTTGCCAGTGGTGAGGACTGAGGCTCCTTGATTGGTCCAGTGGTGGGTCATCACATGCAGTATCAGAAATAGTCCTTAATAGTCCTTCAGGTTTATAAGAAAAAATAAAAAAGTTAATTTCTTTGCCAAAATGTGTGGAATAACAAAAAAGCATTCCAATTTTGTATTTCCACAGCCTCACTGAGCATATGATGGTTTAACCCACAGTGATCCAGATCAAAACAGTACTTATACCCATTCAGTTTGCTTTATACAGACAAGTGAGTACTCTGAATAAGTTCACAAGATTGTCTTCAGCATGAGGAAAACAGCATTCATCCCCTGCTGGCTTCAGGGATATCCCCTAAGCTTGTCCTTTGAAGTTCAACTTTCAACTGCCCTCACCACTACCTAGATGCCCTCTTGTCTTCCTTTCTCAAATTAGAAATCAGGAATCTGACCTTAGCAGGAACAGCGGCCCCATTAGTCATCCAGAAGCAGTTGCTTTCCGTCAACTTCCTGCCCTTTCCTGCTTCCTCATGCTCTCTATTAAAGAGTGACCTTACCTCTACTATAACAGCTAAGACATTTTTTCCCAGGCTAAGCAGTCACAATGTTATGATACCTACTAATTGCTATCTGCATGCCACAAGGGTCCATCTCTGGATCCTTTTCTTTAGAACATTTTCATCAATCAGATGCATACAGACTACAAACATATCACTGCAGTTAAGTATTTTGAGAACTCTACAACCGTATGCTCTACTTTCAACATTTAACAATTCCAGGCTACCACTAGGCTCTATTGCTATGGAAAACTGGCTAATCAAATCACAACTGTTCTTAAAAACTAAACAAAAATAGTTTGTTCTGTTTGCTCCTACATCTTCTCAAATCAGCTCAGAAATCATCAGCATTGTCTCAGTAAACAAAACCACCATGGTACCTGTATCCAACATCAAACAGGGGTAAGGACAGAACAAAGACTGACATTTGATCATGACATCAAAAAGACATGCATAAAAATAAGCTAGGAGTTCTTTAACAAGCTAAACCATATCTCTTTAATCATGTCTGGATAACTACCGCTCATAGTGTCTTCTTATCTAGCCTGCTGACTGCATTTTCCATACAAACCAGTCTTCAATAAAATTAAAACATACTTATTATAAAATTACTAACTTTGCTACTGAAATCCTGAGTAAAACACATCACTGTATAGCACTGTACATACTCTACTGGCTAGAGCTACAGAACACATCAATCTTCTCTGATAGCATATAAAATAATATAAACCTGTAACATGTCCCACTGTTAGTAACCTTCTACTGTGGTACACACCAACAAGAAAAATTAAATGTAAAAATCATAATTTAATAATTCAACTATAAACATCTGCTAGCTGCCTTATTGATGCACTTTATTCTGGCAGAATAGCTAAACATCAAACCTTAAGCAATTTCAAAACCAGTTTAAACACTCTGGCAAATGAATAACTTCTTTTCCCTCTTATCTTCATATCACACTCTTCTGTTTTTTAAACAAACAACTGTAGAAAATGTAGTTTCACACAGACATAAATCCTCTGCTGGTTCCTCCTGGATCCTATCCTCCCTAGACTTAATAACATTTAGAATACCAGTGTAGGGTCTTCCTAAGCATTTGGCCAAGTCTGCTCTCTCTCTTTCCATTCTTCTCACTTGTATTCACTCAGCCTCATTCATTAGTACTTGTGTGATACTCATTTCATCCCTACGCCCCTTGTCACCCCTCATTCATTAGTACTTGTGTGATACTCATTTCATCCCTATGCCCCTTGTCACCCCTCATTCATTAGTACTTGTGTGACACTCATTTCATCCCTATGCCCCTTGTCACCCCTCATTCATTAGTACTTGTGTGATACTCATTTCATCCCTATGCCCCTTGTCACCCCTCATTCATTAGTACTTGTGTGATACTCATTTCATCCCTATGTCCCTTGTCACCCCTCATTCATTAGTACTTGTGTGACACTCATTTCATCCCTATGCCCCTTGTCACCCCTCATTCATTAGTACTTGTGTGATACTCATTTCATCCCTACGCCCCTTGTCACCCCTCATTCATTAGTACTTGTGTGATACTCATTTCATCCCTATGCCCCTTGTCACCCCTCATTCATTAGTACTTGTGTGATACTCATTTCATCCCTATGCCCCTTGTCACCCCTCATTCATTAGTACTTGTGTGATACTCATTTCATCCCTATGCCCCTTGTCACCCCTCATTCATTAGTACTTGTGTGATACTCATTTCATCCCTACGCCCCTTGTCACCCCTCATTCATTAGTACTTGTGTGACACTCATTTCATCCCTATGCCCCTTGTCACCCCTCATTCATTAGTACTTGTGTGATACTCATTTCATCCCTATGCCCCTTGTCACCCCTCATTCATTAGTACTTGTGTGATATTCATTTTATCCCTACGCCCCTTGTCACCCCTCATTCATTAGTACTTGTGTGATACTCATTTCATCCCTATGCCCCTTGTCACCCCTCATTCATTAGTACTTGTGTGATACTCATTTTATCCCTACGCCCCTTGTCACCCCTCATTCACCAGTACTTTTGTTCATAGGCTCATAGGATCACAGGAGATTACTAGGCTATCTACTCAGAGGTCATTTTAAGCCTAGCTGTTTTATCCCAATGTAATAGCATAGAAATGCTAGTCACTGCCCTCATTCATCAGTAATTCTGTTATATAGTTCACCCCTATGCCCCTTGTCTCCCCTTGAATCCAAAACATTTTTGACCTACTCTTCATGCTCTCCATGTTTTCTGAACTAGACATGCTTCAGCTACAATTCTACATTATAATCTATATTAAGTTCCTGCTCTGCAGCAAATGAGTAGTCTGTCTGTCCTGTCTTCCTAGTACAGGATGGATGATATGATATTGCTAGCTTATTTATTTATTTTATGTATTAAAAAAGTTGTTCCTCCTGTGTAGCAGGTGTACTGGATGCTGAGAGAAGCCAGTTACTTCTCTTATTGCATATGCAGTTAAGATATAAGTAGAAGTACAACATCGACCAGTTCTTCTTACAGTATGCAATATATTTATATATCTTGTACATTTTTATTCTGTCTAATGAATTATATTTACAAGCTACCTGTTCTACTGCACCCACATTTACTATAGGCCACAGCTCGTTCTCAACATCTTACTTGTATAAAGTGTTATACTGCAGGAATGTAGTGACCAGACTGAATATTTCTAGAAGTTAATTTTCCTTATGTATAAATCTCATGGTTTCCAACTTGTTTCATTCTAGACTGTACTGCTATAAGCACATGTATGCTGTAAAAGCAAATGCATTTTGTGTGGAGCTTTTTCCTCACGTTTCCTCTGAAAAAGAGGCATGCCCACCTGGACTATCCCCATAAACAAATGCTAAATAAATAAATAAATACATCACCATGGTTCAAGATTACCACTTGCACTTGGACTGAAAAACAGAAATAATAAAGTAATATTGAAGACAACATATGAAGTTCTTGTCTCTTCCTCCTGTCCAGTCCTGGTACTTATCAGATGGTTTCCCCATGGTAAAAAAATGCAAATATGAAAGAGGTGAAGCTGCTACTCAAGAGAGCACCAGCTAGAGAGCCCAACAGGGCTTTGGATATTCTTTTATACTCTTTTTATCCCAAAAGAAGACATGAGTCCTAAGGCCAATAATCACAAAGTATGTATCTGTAGTAACTGCTTTCATGCATCTACATGGACAAAATTGTTTCTTACTTGGTCAGTTTCATCTTGTGTACCAATGACCAAGTTAGTCTCATCCAGCACAGATGTCTGTGCTCTGCATACTTCACTCATCACGGATCCCTGTGTACTATGCAAAGAATCATCAAATTCCAACCAATCTGCTGACTTTCATAGGTTATTCCCTAGGTCATGACACAGTGGGTCATTTTACTGCTCGAGAGAATTTAAAACATCTTTTTTATGGTTCCTCTTACTTTGTCTAGTCATCTACTTCTGTCTGTTCTCCGTCTTAGTGTTCTGGGAGTCATGACAAGCATGACTCTGTTGGTGACACCTGCAAGATTCCATGTGAAGGCAATATAGCATATCCACATAGTTCAAGGGTCTCAGGACTCACATACCTTGGGCACCCATTCAAGATTTCTACATCATGTAGGAGGCATCATTGTTCAAACAGGAGATCATCCAATCACGTAGTAGCAAAAATCTTCTGTGGATCCAAGTCCCAAAGCAGTACAATGGATGCCTCCTGCTTGGGAGGGAAGGATGTCTTCTTTTCTGTCCAAGCTCTGTATGACTTGATCACATTAGATGACATCTCCATCAACCCTAAGGCAACATGTCAGTGAAATGTTATATCAAGAAGCAGGAAAGTGTTCATTCTTATCCATTATGCATAGATGTCAATCAGGTGTGGGAATGGGTCTTCATACAAACAGATTTTAATCTGTACATTCCCTACCAGTGGAGACCAGCTGTCTGGCAGAGAGATTAAGCAGGAGTATTATGGCACCTTACACATGGTGTGAGTATCTCCACAGCAAAACATTTATTCTGGAGGTAGGATCAGCCAGCCTGCAGCCTCTACACTTCTATGAACAGCAAGTGGTGGAAGTATTCCTCCCTGATTCCTCCATCCATTCACAGCAGTAATGATGCAATGACAGAGACACAACTGAAAGGTCTGTTCATAGGTTCATAGGTTAGTACTAAGCTAACTGTCCTTGTGAACCATTTTAAGCCTAGACAATTATCCCTTGTGAGATTCAAACCTTGCACGTTGTGTTTGTAAGGCAAACACCTTAACCATTAGGCCATCCTCCCAACCCTATGCCTTACCCCACTTCTGCTAATACCAAAATACTTTTTCAAAGCCAAGGTAGTCAGTGCTAGTAGTTATCCTGATTGGTCCTTACTGGTCAAGACAGATTTAACTTCTCATACTTTGCATACTTTTTCGCCCCTGTTCCGTCTCACTGATCACTAATGCTTGTTGCTTCACCCCTCCAGAAAGCCCATCAGGATCTCCACCCCTCAAGTTAACAGCTTGTCTGCCACAGTTTTACTAGTGTCTGTATCTTAACTAGGGTGGTTTCAGACATTATGCATCCTCAACAGTCTTCTACATAGAACCCCTCTACTCAGATTTATTAATACTGTCAATACTCAGAGAAAGATTGGGGGCCTAGTCTCCAACTCTTCCTAGACTTATCAAAAGCTTTTGATACTGTCTCACAGTAGAAACGCTCATCCTTGGGGCTCACCAACTCTTCTCTGCAATGGTTCCAAAGCTACCTCTACCTTTCTTATATACAAGCAATGAAATGGAAAATGATTTCCACCTTCTTGCCAGTAAGTATTGGTGTTCCAGAAGGATCTATACTCGGCCCCATACTTTTCAACATATTCATCAATGATCTTTATACTGCAACAGAAAATGCTACCCTAGTTCAACATGCTGATGTCTTGATCCTAATCTGCTCTGCCAAAATTCTTTCTAAACTTCAAAATCTTATGCAAAAATCCTTCTTATTGACTGAAACATGGGTAAATAATTCACGACTACTTTTAGATCATAAACAAACTAAATTACTGCTTTTCAACCCAACAACACATCTCTACCAAAATAAAACCATAACAGAACAAGTAAACCACACAAAATTACTAAAAATCACCATAGATGATTAGTTGAAATTCAACAACCATGTATCACATGTGGTTAAAAAAAACCTCATCAAACACTAGGTAAATTACTATGTAAAAAAAGTACCTCCGTGGCATAACCAGATGACTTATAGCCTCTTCTTTCTTACACCATCTTTCTTGTATGCTGCCCCGGTCTTCACTAAACTTCAAGTCTCACAACTGTTCAGACTTGAGCAATATTATAATAAAATAGCCAATTTGCAGTAAACTAAAACAATAGAACAAACCACTGCCTAGTTCTCAGAGAATTAAACTGGTTAGGGCTACCATATCCCCTAGCTCTTTCTCAACTAACAATAATACACAGATGTCTCTATAAGTCAGAGAACTGCCCATCTCTTAAAAACTTAATACAACACTACTCACCCAACAGAATTTTACTTTTTTGAGAAAAATCATGAATCGCTATAAGTAAATCATTGAATACTGCAGTTGACTGCCTATATTCAAACAGTATAGCTAAACTTTGGAATCACATCCCATTAACATTGACATTCATTCAGAATGCATACTTAATTAAAACACAACAAAAAGTTCACCTATTAAATCAATGGATCTGCTCCTGTAAAGCTCCAGGATAAATGCCACTGTTATTTTCAGCTTGCCATATCATTGAACCATTTCTCTTCATTCAGAATCTCAAGCTTAACAGCCAGTCTTCACCAATACCTGAACAGTCTTACTAGCATCCACCAATTAAATACATTATTTTGTGACGCTGTTCACCCCCTGCTTAATACTTCTAATATAAACCTCATTATAGCAGCCATATATATAAAATTGCCTCTGAGCCTTCTTTACACCCCACCTTTTAACTACAATATTAATGTCTTCTGCCCTACCTAGTTCATTCACTCACCTCAGTTCTTCGACTTTCTAGAAACTAATCACACGATCGATTAGATATCTGACCAACCCCACTAACACACCTCCTCAAATGCTCAATGTTCAACATCTGCTAAATGCATAACTATCTTTTATGCTGTTACAGTTGCCTCTACTTTCATATGAATATAATTTAATTAGCAAATGTATGTGTAATTGTTAATGTATAGTATTTAATGCCAGTTTATGTATATTACTGAATGTCTGTTTAAAATGTTTGTACTAACTTGCAGCTTTTTTCCCCTCAGCCTAGGCTGAAATTTTTTTTTGACTGAACACACTTGGACAAACACAATAAACAAAGGCAAAATAAATGCTGTCTAATGGGAAAACCCCTAGTCTTCCAAACAAGCAACCCCACAGAAGTACCACAAGATTCCATATCGGGATCTCTCTTGCATAATATCTTCACTAACGATATGCACACATCTGTACACAATGCTTTCTTTGTCCGGAATGCTGAGGAATGATACTCTTATAAATAAACACAACTAGCCTGCCATACCATTGAAAAATGGCTTAACAGCACACAACATCTACTGAGCAAAGCAAATTAATTAAAACAAATTAATGCTATTCAGACCTGCTACTATGACAAAACAAAATTTATTCAGTCTAATCATTTGTCTAAATAATACACCCATTGAACAGGGCACACATAGAAACAAAAATTCTGGGAGTTGTCATAGACAATACATTTTACTTTGACAAACAGATTGTCTATGCTACATCCAAAAATAAATAAAAAAATCACTTTCTACAGGTCAAAACTATTAGTAATGAGACCTGCTTAGGTTTATGCAATTCAGACTTGCCTTCTACCTACTTTACTATTCTCATCCTCAAAACTAACCAACCACAATAAGACACAGCTCCATAAACTTGGGCAAACATAACACAACTGCAGAATTTGCAGCAAATGGCACAAACAAAACTCATCACTGTCCAGCTGTTCAAGAAAATAACTTGCTTGAACTAAAAAACGTACCAAACCATACTTAATTAAAATGTGTGCATAAGGTCATATACACACCCAACAAATGTTTTACACATCACTTTAACACATACACTCTGCACAGAGACTAAAGATCTCAAACTCAAAGACTTGCTAGATATAAACCAGTCATATAAGCATCATGCTAATTTATGATAGTCAACACTCATTGCTAAACAACGGAAATCTATTCCTCCGAATCTCAGATACGAATCTAACCACAAAACAATCCTTTGCAAGCCAAAATCATACTTAAAGTCGCAGTAGAAGTGTGACTACTTTGGATTAATACTCCAGCTTCCCTACATAGATTTTTTTCAATATATACACTAGAGTATAATCTAAGTTCAAAACAGCATCCAAGAAAACTATTAAGACTGTTTCATTCTGCATTACATTCTAGCTTACCTTTGTCAAGTTCTCACCAATAATACTCCTCCACTTATATTTTTTACTGCTCTTATTACCACTTTATTTATCCTAATTGTGTAACATACACTGTGCTCCTCTACAATCCTCTGTCATATTGTTCCTTCCTAATACATCCCGTCCATCCCCATTTGCTTTGTGTAACCAGTTTTGGAAATTCAAGGATGTTGTTTGTCTTTTGGCTTTTCCCGGTTAGGGGTAGCCACAGTGGACCTCTGGTCAGCTAATGATTGGCAGTTGTTTTTTATGGTGTCGAGTTGCCAGCCCAATGCCCAACCCTCAACGAAGGCATGCCCATTCAATGCATGCCTTTTGAATGCCCACTCGACCGCGGGGAGGACATGCAGACTCCACACAGAAGGCACTCCCAACCCAAGCCGAGAATCAAACTGGAGAACCTCTTGCTGTGAGGCAACAATGCTACCGCTGCACCACCACGGAGGATACTCTTGTTAATTCCTTTGAAATGTACTGCAACATATTCTATTCCTTATTACTATTACATATAATGCATTATCAACACTGTGTAACAAACTGCCGGACCTTCATAGTATTACCCAAAATTCTTTTAATGCTGTTGAAAAGTGACTTTCTGATAACTATCTTATTCTAAATCCTAATAAAAGTAAACTGTTCCTATTTCTTCAAAATCTATTTCTCATCTTAAACCTACTTTTTCTATCACATCTCTTAACAACACTGTCATCATTGTGGAAACACACACCAAACTCCTGGATGTTATTATTGATGATCAACTTGCATTTCACCTACACATACATCATTGGATAAAAAGACACACCAAAAACTAGGCTAACTTTTCAGAAATAGAAAACTCCTCACTAATGACTCCAGACTCTGTCTAGCATATGCCTACCTTCTTCCTAATCTTTTCTATGGCTCAGAAGTATTTACCAATCTGCAATCCTCTCTTAAATCTAATCTTGAAATTACATTAAAGTTGCTAGGATTGCTGCCAACCTGCCCTTCAACTCCCATCACTGCATCTCTGTTACAGCTCTTAACTGGTTGGAATTCCATCATCATCTTCTCCTTCCTCAACTAGTTATCATTCACTCTATTCTTAACAAACCTACCTTTCTCCTGGTGTCACTTTTCTCATCTCACTCTATGTCCCAGCTCAGACATTTTGGAGTTATGATCAACAATCCTTGGAAATCTATACGCTCAAAAGTACCATTGGTCAACATTGGTACAGTTACTCCATTGCCCAGTCCTGGAACAAACCGCCTTTCTCCATCAGAATGATTACTAATGCTAATGAATTCAAAAAAACGCTCTTAAACATTACTGAGTGAAATCCTGGACTTGTGCTTGTAAATACACAACACAGCTCATATCGCTCCTCTGTTATCATCTACATATACTTACTGCAGTCAGTAATAACTTTCTCTATTATACTCTATTAGCTTGTATCCATTTTCTTACTTTTTACTTAATTTGCTTGTTTTCTTCTTCTAATTTCTAATTTCTACATTATTGAACCTGTTCTCTGCCTTTCTTATATACAACTTCTTTCTGCTCCCATAGTCCTTATACTCTTCTTTTGCTATCTACACATCCTAACTTTTCAGTTTTATTTATGATTATACTGTTAGTCTATATAATATATTAGTATGTAAAATATAATCCTGTGTCATTTACACTAAGTATTGCTATTTAAAGCTTGTTTAGCCTCTGTTAGTTCAATTATTTGTATATTTCAATGTTTTCTGTATTGGAGCTTTTCTCCTCGGGCCTCCGCTGAAAAAGGGCTTATGCTCAATTGGATATCAAACTTCAAATAAATAAATAAATAAATGTCTTCATTTTCACATACTATATTTAAAATACTTTTTAAAAAAATGTATTTGTTATGACTACATATGTTTTTCACTGTTCTTAATTTTTAAAGTCATTTTGTTTAATTATAGGGGTTCCTAAACTTTAACACTTTATGTTTCTATTATATATTGTTGGAGTTTTCCTCTCCTTGCCAACACTAAAAATGGGTTTCTGCTCAATCAGATTATCCTGATAATTACATGCAAATACATAAATAAATCCCTCCCAGAAAAATGAATATACTGATAAGCTGTCTTATAGGTTCATAGGTTCATAGATTAGTACTAAGCTAACTGCCCTTGTGAGCCATTTTAAGCCTAGCCAATTATCCCTTGTGAGACTCAAACCCTGCACCTTGTGTTTATAAAGCAAACACCTAAACCATTAGCCCACCCTCCCAACATTAGGCCACCCTAAATAACAGGAATCCCACAAATGCCTTGATGAAGGCTGAGTTTTTAGAATCAAGTTATTTTTTTTCATTGATTTATTTTGATCAGAACATTTTGAAAGAGGGGGATTGGAGGTTTGGAATACAAAAGTCCTCCTTCCCAGATTTGCCAAAGAGCATCCTCTTCTTTTCTCAAGATATATATATATATATATATATATATATATATATATATATATATATATATATGGGTATAACTGCTACTTATTGTCCAGTCAACTGTACTGTTCAAATCCATTGATAGGCAAGCTGTCAATGAACAGAGATAAGATAAGTTCCCAAATACTGATTTTTACTCTGCACAACCATGTAAGAATGAGGTATCATACCAACGTATCACATTATAGTAGTTGTTTGTAGGTGACGTTAGAGCGCACAGGCCTACAAATTCCTTAAGACATTGTTGTATATCTCTATTATCATTGTCCCTTACATAGTGATATATAGGAAAAGGTGAGAATAAGAAGACCACTGACCCTAAAAAGTAAGGCTGTCTATAGCTAATGCATCTTTTGGAAAAACATGGTGAAAAAGTGATAGGAATTTTTTTTCTCCAGCATTCACCTGCACATTTAATACCAAGAGAGTTACCTTATTAGTTCTGGAATCACAGAAAACACCATTTGTAGAGTCTACAGCCTGATCCTCAAAATACCTTAAGAAGAATTGATTTTTGTCTGTTAGGTAGCCATACATTCTGAACTATCAAAATGCTGGTCAATATGTCACAAAAAGTTCTGAGAAACATCCTTGCACTGGGCAAGATAATTAGCATCAGTCTGAATCTGAGTGACCTTATCCTTGATCCTTTCTGGAACTGTGCTTAACAAGACACTGAGAAAAGTTTCACAGTTTTACACATTATTTCTGCAGCATTTTACAGAACACTGAAAGGAAACCACTAAGGCTAAGGGGTTTAACAGATGTCCTTGAAAAATATCTTAACTAGGGAATTTGTCCAGATATTACCAAATATGAACACTCAGATTCCTTAAAGTTATTACTGCAAAAATTAAGGGTTTAATCCATTTATCAGATTTCAGTCTTGAGGTCCAGTTTGTGAAGAACTTCCAGAAATTTGCCCTATAACTGAAGATCTTACTTAAAACTTCCTCATGTATGCTATACTGAGGAGACCAACTCATTTAGTAACGTATCTCATCAAAACAATAAGAGACATGCCTCACTGAATTTCAAAAGTAGGGGAGAGTAACCCTCCATATCCAATGCTACTATATATATATATATATATATATATATATCATTAGGTAAATAAAACAATCTGAATAGCTGATAAATAACTGTTTCTCTCTATATTTGATGGGAAGATCTCTATGTGTATATGACATAAGACAAATAGGATCCATTTAGAAGTAACTGATGAAAGTGCTCTTTTTAGGTAGTCCCTTGATATGCTGAACAATCCCTAGGTATAAGCTGCCTGAAATGTACTATGGCAGCAGCGACCAAACTGAGTGAAGAACAAAGACATGAGCATGTTTTGATTCACTTGAAACCAAAATATCTTCTAAAGTCTCTAAGTGGATATATATGCAACTAAGCATCTTCCAGTTATAGATACAATATTCAAATTGTCTGAAGAAGTAAAGGAAGAACATTTTGAAGGAGTACAGTCTTGAATTTTCTAACTTTAAGATGCATGAAAAAAGGACCAAAAATTGGTGCCCACTGATCCAATTCCATTTCTGAAACCATAAACTGCCCCTTTGTAAGGAAAATATAATCTTTCTGTTGGCCTCTTGCATAGGATCCCCATAAAATTAGTTTCATCCCATAATCTTTAACTCTTGAACTATATGAGATAAGCCATACAGATGGTTTTAGCAGAAAGTCTGTGATGTATCCCCTTTTACAAAGCATCAAAAGTCACAAATCAATTCTTTTTTATTTCTTCTTTTTTTTTTCTACTGATAAGGGAAGAAATAATGGATTCCACATTTCCAAATGTGAAGAAGGAGATGTAAAGGTCATTTACAGAGGCTTTGTTCGATTTCAGTGGAAAGGAAAAGACTGAAATGATTCCTGATTCTTATGGTCAGTCCTCCTCTCTGTCTCTCACACTAGCAATGAAAAACACACACACATATATATATATATATATATATATATATATATATATATATATATATATATATATCTATAGCCATATTTAAAACTTTGTAACCAGTGCATTGTAACCACACAAAACAAAGCAAAATTTTGGGTTTAGAGGAGAATACATATATACGTATATATATATATATATATATATATATATATATATATATGCATAGACGTTATTTGGGGAAGAATAGGATGATGTTGAATGACTATCTAATTATCCTGACATTTAAAACTGTTACTGTGATTGTCTGTGTGTATTGTCTGCCTGTCTTAAATATCTATGTATCTGTAAGACTGTGGTACTCAACAGATCCAGAAGACACAATCTGGACTACTATAGTAATGTCTTTCAGCTTTTCCCGGTTAGGGGTCGCCACAGTGGAACACCAGTCCACTTATGATTGGCAGTAGATTTTTACGGTGCCGAGGTGCCAGCCTGACGCCCAACATTCAACGAAGGCACACCCATTCACGCACACGCCTACCTGCATGTCTTTAACGTCACTCAACCATGGGGAGGACATGCAGACTCCACACAGAAGGCACTCCAGCCAAGAATCGAACCGGAAAACCTCTTGCTGTGAGGTGACAATGCGCACCACCCAGCCTCTACAGTCTGGACTACTATACTGACAGTAAAATGTAACTTTGATAGTGCTTTTAATTCTTCTATTACAAGTGATTTAATATTAGCTATTAATTTACTTGAGCACTGTAGAATATAAAGCACTTTAGAGATAATGTTAAGAAACCAAAGAATTAGTAGGGAGTAAGAAAGGTATAAAGTAACAGGTGTGTAGTATTACAGCTGTCCCACACTTGCTTTCAGTCTTTACCTTTGGGTGATGTCAGTTTAATTGGCAAATGACTGGCCAAATCAATCTTTAGCAGTGATTTTAAAATTTACTTGCAAGTAGCACATGTAGTTCATGGAAATTGTTGTAGTAAGAATGTCTTAAGCAGTCAGCATCAGTTTCCAAAGTAAAGATAGTTTTTAGAGCACACCATTGTAAATCCCCGGTATATTTATTCTCCTTAACAATTCTAGTTTTGTCTTTGTGTCTCCTTTGGAAATGATGAGTGTATTTAATTTTATTTGAGATATACCTTGTAATGGATGTAAGACCCTTGCCTAATTGTAGTTTTGAAATAAACTTTCTGTGTACAGACATGTATGTATGTATGTAAGTATACAGATGGGTGTTTGTGTGTGTGTGTGTGTGTGTGTGTGTGTGTGTGTGTGTGTGTGTGCGTGTGTCTGTGTATGGGTGCAGTTGTGCTTGTCTCTGGTTTAGTTTGTCAGAATGGGATTCTGTTTGCTTGATCAAGGTGACATTTTGTCAACTACTTACCGAGTGTATTGAATGTTTTTATGTCTGGGATCTTCAAATAATGGGAAAAGTAAATTTCTCTTCCTCTTCACTGCTGTGCAGTTTCAGAGTTGATATATTTAATATAGTGGTGGTGTGAGGAATGTGAGGGCGAGGCTTGCTTATCTGTTTTTTACTTATTTACAATGTGACTCGATGTAAAGAGTGTTTGACAAAGGCATGTATAATCCTACATATCTATGTCTAAACCTATATATATATATATATATATATATATATATATATATATATATATATATATTTACTGAAAACTGTTGACAAACTGAAATGTTGATGTCCATAACGTCAACCAGAAAACATTGAAAAATGCAAATGTTGACATGGTAATTACCATGTCTCAAACACTGACCTCAGCAAATTAAAAAATAAATTTAATAGAACAACAATTTTTTTTCTGGGGGGGGGAGAGACAAGCCCCGCCCTGCATAACCACCACCTCTTGCTAATTATATATTAACTCTCAAATCACACAATATTGGGGAAAGGACATATTCTCCAAATCTAAATCATGTGGTCTTACTGTCTAACTGTTGTGACCATAGTCTGACATAATTACAACCAAATTCAGTTCTCCCAAATACAGTTTATATATATATATATATATATATATATATATATATATATATACATACATACATATACGTGTGTGTGTGTGTATATATATATATATATATATATACATATATATATATATATATATATATATATAAATGTGTGTATGTATGTATATGCACATAGATACATAGCTCAGTCTATACATGAGAGTGTGATGCTGATGATGGCACATAATCAACTGAGAATTATTTAAGCCTTTTACTGCTAATCAGTTCTGCTACTTTTTGAATACACAAATGTTGTCATAGCTAGCTTACTTTGTCCCAATATGTACAAGGCCATATTTCCGTTTTGTCTGACATTTAGTAACAATATTTTCTAAGCGGAATGTTTCCACATATCTCAAATATATAATGTGCAGTTTTAGCTATAAAGGCAGAGGAGCAAATATGTCTTGAAACTGTGTGCAAACGTTTATTAATTTTTATATTCCTACTTTTGTAGATGCATAAAGGACCAAACATTGTGCCATACCTCACATTTAAGGAAAAAAATGTAGTTCTATGCTGGAAAGAGACTGTCCTTTATCAAGCATTATATTTCATAGTCTGAATAAATGTAGGTTTATATTCTTACTTTTGTAGATGCATAAAGGAACCAACATTGTGCCATACCTCACATTTAAGGAAAACAACTTGAGTTATATGCTGGAAAGTAACAGTCCTTTATAAAGCATTATATTTCATAGTCTGAATAAATGCAGTATGTACATGTTTTGTGAACATAATTGTAAAGAGCTTTCTTGTCTGTGAAACTGTAATGAAAGTAATCTGATACAGTATTTGCATAATCAGTATGAAAAATCAAAAAATACACAGTTTATTTTTTTGTATTTTAAAGTCCATAAGACAGAACACAGCCCTTAGCAAGAATCTAAAATGAAACAGTATAGCCATCACCGTGTTTTTCCAAGGCTATTTTTGAGAAAGCACACATACACACACTCACACACACACACTCACACACACACACACACACACACACACACACACACACACACACACACACACACACACACACACACACACACACACAATGTATTGATTACCCATGTGTCACTGTATCATGGTAACTCGTAAATAATTATCTCACCTGTGCTACTGCAGAACAAATGATTGTCTGTGACCAGTGTGTACTGCATTGTGGACTGTTCACTCCTCATTATTTTGTAACCCTGGCGCTGGTGAGTGCCACCGAGGGTGCTATCAGTTCATGCTGCCTGTTGCTTCAAAACTGGCTTTACATTTACACTAAAAAGTTAGTTCCAAAAGTGCCTTTCTGCTTTTCCCCATTGATGAATCAATGTACACAAATGGTATTTCTCAAAATGACAGTAAAATTCTGAATGTATTTATAACGTATGACTGCCACTCGCTGCCAACCCACAAAATAAATGCTCTTACCAAAATGATTTACTAAAGGTTTCTGCAATGTTCATTAGTGCAAAGCTAAACAAATACAATGACAATGATAGCTGCTCATTAGGCCTTCATTGGACGATGCTGCATGTCTTAGACTGATTGTTTTTAATTTAGTTTAGCTTCAGAAGTGCCCACTGATGTTCAGTGATGAACTGCACAATAATACAGTGCTAACACAAAGGGCCTTTTGCTTAAAATCCCCAATAAAGTTACTCCTAGACTTTACATGTATAACAGATTAGCTGTCACTTTACCCATTTGATGGAAAGTTATATTTAAGCCTAGAAATTAACAAACTTCATTCACACTCTGACCAAGCTAATGCGGAAGTGTTAAAATTTTAACTGGCACCCACAAATAAAAAAACAAACAATCAGCAAATGGTTTAAAGCATTTCTTTAACTTCCTGCATGGACAGAACACTGTTGATAATGCATAACTATGAGGTAAAAAAAAAAGTCTGAAAAATTCAAATCATTTAACTAAAGCATTCCAGTCATACATGTGCCCCATTATTCCAAATGTTAAGATCTGATCTTTTGCCCTGGAAAGCTCTCAGTAATTAACAAGTTGCATTCAAAAGAGAAACAAAGTAAAACTCAAAACGTAAGGACCTGCATCTTTATAAGTTTATCTTGTTTACATCAAAAAAAGTTGTATAAAGCTCTAAATGAGAGACAGGCTTTTTCAGCTATTTTAAATCTTCTGAAAGTTTAATAAAAACAGTCATTTCTTCCACTATACATTATCATAGGTTGAAAAAAAATGTTTTCAAGCGTTTTGAGGGAGAAAGTCTTGTACTAGCCAGACCTGCTGGATTTCATTCACAAAACTTATTTTAGTCTGCACTAACAAAGATAGCCAACACAACTTTAGAAATGAATGACCTGTAACATTCTTCTAAAATTAATTAAATATGAAAACAAGAGTGTAATAATACTCCAAAGAGCATACCTTCATTTGACATAAATTCAGTTTTATACACTGAGTGCAACTCTTAGTGACATTTATTTTGCTAATGTTTTGCTTAATACAGCTGAATCCTTTTAAGATTCTTTGTGGTAGCAAACAAAACAAAGCCTGGCATGCTGTATGTATTTATTCTAATATCCAATTGTCATTAGAAGTATCTTTGGGGTGCTAGCTATAAGACTAAGAAATGGTTTTAAGACACTAAGGCAAAAAATAGGATTTCAGTAAAATGTCTGAGAAATTATATTCATCAGAATATTAACAATTTTTACTCAAAAATAATAGATGGATGCTATCAGGAGGTATTGCTGACTCAGTAAGGCATAGCTTAAGTGACAGGATAATAGGTAGAGTTTAAAATGTGTATTTATTTGGTAACCCACCATTGCAGACGCATAATTATAGTGGTTATTTTCCATGTCAGAATGTAAACTTCCATGTTATAATTCTAACAACTCAACAGACATCCACTGACCTTTAATGGCAGTGTTGCTCAGTCACTGAGGTTTGTACCATGCAGAGTTGACTATACATTTTAAGAAAATAGCTGCAACAGGCACAAAAATAAACTATGTAATACTCATTATTCACAAAAATACATCTTGAAAACAATTTTCCTTCCAGGAATACAGAAACATAAATGAAACATCGGTCAGACATGCTTTGTTTTATTCGGTATTGTCAATATTTTAGTAGCATAGCTTTTGCATTTAGGCCTATCTAGCTGCTCAGACCATAACTTATAACTGTAGTCGCAGAAAGAGAACTAAGGCACTGTCACTCTTAGAAGATGTCAGCATTCTCATCATTTTAAACACAAATGTCATGGCCTTCCTTCATACTGTGGTCCTGAAGTTTGCCTATACAATCTTCAACAGCGGATTAAAGGATTTGTATAGTGTTTTCAAACTATATCCTGTTACACAGAGGAAACGTGGATTTTTCTGAATGGGAGACTATGAGGTCATAAGACTGCTCTGGAGAAAGCTGCTACAGGTAAGTAATGCTTCAGCTTGATGACTGCATATCTTCTAAAGCACCTTAACATTTGCAGATTTCTTGCAGTATAAAATCCTGGAAGAGGCCAGAATAGTTTTTGAAACCCACTGGTCTATCTGAGTTATGTAACATTCACATGTGTGATAATGTTCAGTGTCAAGACTGCACACACTGACAGATGCCTCATCTTCTTTGATGCAGCAAACTTAGAATTGTAAAATAGGGTACAGAGGGGGTTCAGTCTCCTCATGTGGAGCATGCCCTCATTTTGACAACATTTTTGTTCAAAGCTAAATTTGATTAACTAGACCTCACAGAAAATGCAGGGATCTACTAACCCTTACAAAATCTGGTGTCTGTCATAGATATTTAAGAATTAGTGTTTGACAAAATACATGCATAGATTTCTCAAGCAGCAAATTTACAGATATCCACTGAGAGATACACATCACTGCTGATGTGGAAGATCATACTCCCCTATAAAACATGTCTGGAAACCTATTTTCAGAGGTTTTCTTTCCTTCAGTCAGTAGATCATTCCATACTGATTTACTATTTCACCCAGAAGAATACATCTAATACTTCTTTCTGTTAGCTGTAGGGGTGAAGGAAATATTAGAGGTTATGTGTAAAAACATGCTTCTACAAAGAGTGGTAGTAGTTTGATCACTTGAAACTGAAATCCTCAACTGCAATTCTTTAAAAATCAGACATCTACATGTAAAGTAACAGCTCTGAATATGAGTTTTTACTACCCCCACTCTCGCCCTGAAGTTAAATAGACCAATTTCACAGCTGCACAACTTTGGGAAAGGGAGAAAGCTCACAGAGCAGCTTATAGCAGTCTTGAAAAATCACATTTCACTCATACACAATCAAGCAAAGTGATTAACTAGACATCAAGTATGTGCTTTTTCCCCCCTTGTCTGCTGACCATCAAACCTCCATCCAGTCAGACATGCCATTCATAGCTGCAGCAGGCAAATGTAATTTGGAACTAGGGTAGATAGGTTGTATTTATTTATTTATTTACTGATATTTGTTTACTGGGAAAGTCCAACTAGATAGTTTTATCCATTTTCAGCGGAGGCCAAGGGAAAAAAACCTTCCATAAATAAAAGAACAAAACTACACACACACACACACACACACACACACACACACACACACACACACACACACACACACACATATGTGTGTGTGAAAATTGACATCATATTACAATATACTGTATATACAAATACTAATACACATAACATATATAATAATACACATATACCATCATTAAAACAAAATTATACAATATCATGTAACACTGAAGCATGTTGACATGTTATGAGTAAGAGAATTTATTATTAACTCATAAAGCAAATGTCTGTATGGAAAAATTCAAACAATGGATAAGGAGGAGTTGAAGAAGAGAGGGGAGAGTGAGAAAAAGTATTTGTTGGGGTAATAAGTGGGGTTGATATGGGAGACAGGAGAAATAATGAGTAAAAGAATGGTTAAGAGTAGCAGAAATAAAAACAAAGAAAAGGAAAGATCATATTCATGGAGAAGGAAAGAATATGTACAAAGGAATTAGAAGAGAAGGAGCTAAAAATGTAGTCAGGAGAGCAGCAAGTGTAAGGCAAGGAGTCAGAGGGAATTGTTTTAATTGCAGCTTAAATAAACGAATGTTCCGTATCACCCTGAGTGTGCAGGGAACATATTCCAGTCTTTTACTACACAGTGTCAGTACAGACTTTGACTGCAGTTTTTGTAAAGTTTAGAGATGTCAAGTAGATTTTTATTGGAAGATAGAAGGTGACAACTTGGGAGGTAGTGGTGGAGAACTACACTTACAGCTGGGCAGGAATTGGGATTAAACATGGTTTGGGATGTCAAAATAAGTTGGGTATAATTTAGTTGGTGGGATAATTCTAGCCAGTTTAGTTTGTAGTGCAGAACAGTGACATATTCTTGACTTGTATGGGCTGCAGATTTAGCTACCTTGTTGTAATACTGTTCTAGTTTAGATTTTAGGATGGCCTGGAGATTATTCAAGATGGGAGAACCATGTAACAGTAAGGGAAGTAGGTATGGAGTGGCAGTGATGACTGGTGGATGTAATAAGGAATTTTGTTTGCACTGTATAGCATTCCTAGTTTTTTGTGAGTTTTTTATATTGCTCTGTATGTGGAGATCACAGCAGTTTTATAAGGAGCACAACTTCAATTGACATCTTGTTAGGGATACGGTATTAAAGTTCCAGAGCTGTTTGAGGCTGCTTTCATCAAGGCAGTCTTAAGGGAATTTTGTGTTTCCATCAGTCCCCTGCACATCTTTGTGCAGTGCCATGTTGGTGACTGCCTCTCACCACAGCCAGATGCTTATGGTCTACCCCACCCAAACTGGGACCAGTAAGCAACCTAATCTATCTACCCTGGTCATGTTCAGGGTGTTCCATCCCATCAGCTGGCTGATTCAAGCTCATCTCCAAAATTGGGATTTGAAGGCATTCTTATCTGACTTGTCCTAGCTGGCAGTCAGTCTCTGCATTCAAAGGCCCACATCAATCTGGACACAGGCTACAGAGGATTAGATCACCATAGGGGATCTAATTTCCTCCCCCCTTACATGTGTATTCTGTCTTACACACACATGTCCATATGAAGTATCATCAGTGGCTTGGGATTTGATGTGTATGTGCCCCCAGTCAACAACTTACATGTAAGTCTCTACTTGCATTAGAACACCGCCAGACTGGGAGCCACCTCTCCCTTCTATCAGAATAGACAAGCTGATCCTGCCACTCACTCTTATCCCCCATTCTGCCCACTGGCTCTTTATCTGCTCCAGCTGTTATACAAACAGGTCATCCAGTTCACAGTCAGGATTTTATTTCTCTATGCCACAGAACTGAGCTTTATCATTAAAGACAAGTAATGAGTAAACCTTGCAATAGCCAGAGCCAGTCTGAATGATAAGGTCCTGCACCTGTACAGCAAAAAATATCAGAAAGCACAAAGTGACTGAGAAGAGAAGGGAGCTTTATGACAGTAAAGATTATTTAAATCTATGAGACTAACTAAAACAGGTAGTATAGAAAAGCAGAAAAGTCTTAAATGATTATTATCCCACTGCATAAACTGAATGACTTTTGTGGAATGATGTCAAATCTAAAATATGTCTCATTCATTTGATCACTCTGCACCCAGGAGGTTCTCATTACAGAAAGTATGACTCTTCTGTCTCCTGGGAGACTTGGCCTCATCAACCACAAAGAACAAGAAGGAATTATACCCTATCTTTAGTGAGGGATTCAAGAAAGTATTGGAGAAAGGTGACTGCCAATGTTTAAGCCAGACTCCGTCTCCTTGTTGACAGAAGTCACCCCCTCATGGTAGTCAATCACTCCAAGCAGCTAAAGTGGGAGTGTGATTTCCAGGACATGGCAGATCACTTATCTCTTCTTCTTGACTATTTGGACTAGACTGCTGACCCATAACATTTGTGGGAATGAACTGCTTGCCTTCTGGTGGTTGTGGAATTACCACTATGTAAGTCTTTAACAATCTGGCTTTATAGCTGGTTTGATGGCAGAGAAGTGAATCATCCATCTTTGTAGTGAGGATCACAGTTTAACCAGATGACCAAGTGGTGGAAGGTCAAAGGGGAGGAAATGGACTTGAAAAATCAATACTGTGAAGCTCTGTGGAGCAGCCTCAGTGTGGACGTTTTCATGCTGGAGCCTACAAATACCAGTATCCAGGAATACTATCAGAATATAAGAGTTTTCAATTTCTTGATCTTTATTTACTGGAGCACCAGCAGTAAAGTATTTTATGTAAAAAAGGGAGCTACATTATTAGTCAGTTCCATTCAGAATGGCATCGACGCACTGATTTGGCAAATCCTGGGTAGGCTTCTGCACCACTTAGTGACTGGCAGAAAAGCCATAACCAGGCCAAGAAGAAGCTGCTTTGTCCGTGAGGAGTTTCAGCAGCACATTTATGTCAAATGTGCTCAAACTGACAGCAATTACAGGCCATTACAGAGTTGCTTTAAGAAGAAGTTTCACAAAATATAACGATGATTGCAATGAATCCTGATAAGTTTGCAGAAATATGATGTGAGAGTTACAAATCAAGAAGTCAAATGCACAGAGAGAATATCTAAACTTATTCAGATTTATGGGAAAAGAATAAGCATCTTTTGGGAGGTAAACTGCAAATCAACTGTGTTACAGCACAATTATTCATGACATAGCCGAAGATCAGAGAGTTTCATGGATATACTGTGGAAGACCTGGAGATGATAATGTTAAAAGAAGTATTCATAATGTATTGCATGAAACAGAAAGGTATTATTCCTAAGGAAAGCCAACTTTAACTTTTTTTCATAGAGTTCATTACATGAATATCAGGTTTGTTACTATCACAGATAAAACGATTCTTCCAACTTGGCTGAGAAAATGCTCAGCACATATTTGGGAGTACTTAGATATAAAGAAATAAGTAATATTTATTTATTTATTGATTGATTGCATTTGTTTATCAAGATAGTCCAACTGGGAAAACCTAGCCCTTTTCAGCACAGGCTTAGGGAGAAAAGCTTCAAACAAACTCTGACATTACACAAAGAACATTGCAGAGGTGTACAAGAAATCAGCACATACACAAAATTTAAACAGAGTATCAGTGATTAAGAGCAGCATTGTGTAATGAGCCATGAATCTTTTTCTTGGGAGAAAATGTCCAAAAAAAAGCATTCCATAAAGAACATAATAAACAGATGTATACAAGTAATTAACAAATAAAATGTAAGCAGACTACCATTAATTTTAGCAGCAATATCTAAAGACCTATGTGACATATTTAGACATGAACCTGGTAGAAGGAGAGAACTGGAGAAATGGAAGATTAGTATTAAGAGGTGAGAGAGAAAAGAGAATGCCTTAGGATAGGTAGAAGGAAGAAGAGGGAGGCAGAGGACAAGGAGTAGATTTTGGAACAATATGCTTTAGCGGTGGTGGTGCTGCGGTAACGTTGTCGCCTCACAGTCAGACACTGTCCGGTTTGATTCTCAGTTAGAGTGTCTTCTGCGTGGAGACATGCATGAATGGGCGTACCTTCATTGAAGGTTGTGCATCAGGGCTGGTAACACGGCACATAAAAATCAACTACCAATCATTAGCGGACCGGAGTTCCGCTGTGGCGACCCCTAACCGGGAAAAGCCGAAAGACACAACAACAACTAAGCGTATGGTTCTTGGAAAGAAGAGGAGAAAGTAAGAGGTAGGAGACTTCTCATCCAGGAGTTGGCATATACAGAGTCAGGTATCTTTCAGGGATTCTCTTGTTTGTGTCTTGAAATAGTTGGTGTTCACAGTGTTTCTTAGAGAGAGAGGAATGGAGTTCCAAATTTGGCCAGGAGAGAGGAGTACAAAGAGTCACCTACTGAGTTGTTAGGTTTTGTAGCCATTAATGGTATTTTGTCAGTGGATCTCAGCTTTCTAATTGGCTTATAAAGTTGGAGGATATTTTTCAAGCCAGGGCATTTGTCTCAATAGCAGACAGGTTTATGAAAAGTGACAGCTGGGAAAGTGTAAAATAATGCCTTATCTCTAAAAACTGAATTGTTTTGCAGGCCAGATAGTGATGTGTCTTATAATGATGACTGGTGGCACATTTTGTCACCTAATTACAGCACTATTACAAGAGAGAGAGAGAGAGAATTGAGTTGATTTTGACTGCAGGTTAATTAAGATAGAAACAGAGTAAAATAGTGTACTGATCATAAGGGATTGAGCACTAATTTTTTCGGCACTATCTGTGAGGTATCATTTGACTCTACAGAGTGCACCTAGCTTTTGGTGGGTGTTTTTATTGCTTGTTTTATGTGATGATCAAATTTTAAGCTTTCCTCAAATGACTCCTAGAAGATTTATTTAACATACTAGTTTTAGGTTGGTGTTGTTACAGGAAGTGATTTTGAAATTATTTTTGTAGTTAGTTGAATGATCTGGGGTAAATAAGATCAGTTTTGTTCTTTTAAGGTAACGCAGCAGCTGTGTATCACACAGCCAAGCCTCTTGGGTGAGTTGTTTTAATTTATCTATACTTTTCACAACACGACTCTTGAATCATCTGATTACTGTATAATACCGTCTTGTATAGGTGGAGATAATTAATGAATATATTGAACAACAGGAGACCTTAAACCGATCCTTGAGTGAAACCACTGGTAATGGGAAGGAAGGAGGAGATATCATTTTACCATTTTACTGTCTGTTGACTATTTGACAGGTATCTGCAGATCCAAAATAGTGACCTTTCCTGTATTCCTAGGCAAACTAGTCTTTGAAGCAACTTCTGCTGGGATATCATGTCAAAAGAGTTGGATAAATCTAAGAAAAATGCCGTGACTAAGCTCCCAGAGTTCTGACATTGCTTAATGGATGTCATAAAACTAAGGACAGCTGTACATGTACTATGAAAAGGATGGAAAGCATGCTGTGTAGGAGAAAGAAGGCAGTCATCAATTAAAAAGCTGAGGAGCTGAGACTGGATATACTTCTCCAGAATTTTTGAGAGTGGAAAGGGTATGGCTATAGGTCTGAAGTTTGAGAGCTACATAATTTTTGGTGATGGAGTGGTTGATTAAGGTTTTGTTTGTCTTTTCGGCTTTTCCCGGTTAGGGGCCGCCACAGCAGAACTCCGGTCCACTAATGATTGGCAGTTGACTTTTATGGTGCTGAGTTGCCAGCCCAACTCCCAACCTTCAGCAAAGGCACGCCCATTCACGCATGTCTTTTGGAGGCCACTTGACCATGGAAGACATGCAGACTCCACACAGAAGGCACTCCAGCCGAGAATCGAACAGGAGAACCTCTTGCTGTGGGGCAACACTACCGCTGTACCAACGCGGCTCGGAGTGGTTGATTAAGGTAATGAAAGGAAAATCTATGGCTTCAGCAGCAAATTTTAAGTACTCAGATGGTAAGCTATTGGGGAAAGGGTGGCAGGATTTAGGGTTAGTAATAGTTTTTTGATTGTACAAATCAAGACTGATTTCAATGCAAGTGTTTTCTGGGCTGATAAGGGAGGAGAGGAACCTGTGTCTGGTTGTTTAGTAAAAGAGGTTACTGTTTGGATAAAGTGGGTATTGAATTTGCTGGCTATGCTTTTAGTATGGTTAGATGAAGAAGGTGTAGGTTGCATTGATGTTACAGGTTTTAACAACCGGTTGACTATAGTCCAAAAAGCTCTGGGGTTGTTATAATTTGCTGAATAGTTTTATTTGTATCAGTTTGATTTCATTTTTAGTGGAGTGTCTGAAACATTTATGGTATGGATGTGCAGCTATGGTTTTATCTTGCTTCCATTTATTTCCAAACTATGTCTCCCTCTCTCTCTCTCTTCCATGATCAATTTAGTATTTTTCAAAAGCCAGGGTGCCGTATTTGAGTTAATTCTTTTGGTTTGTATTGGAGTAAGTTCATATAGTATGTTAAGAAAAATTAAGTTTATCAAGTTGTAGTGTTTGAAGAGCCTGCCAGTTGAATAATTTTACTGCTGTGGTGAACTGATCCTTACTAAAGGAGGAGAGGTTATGAGCAAGGTTGTACTAATGTTGTTTTTAAGGTTTATGATCCCTTATTGAGAAGATGGGTAGGTGATCTCTTAAGGTGTCGGGTAAGGCAGCTGTTAAGAAGATTTGGGGGGGGCATTAGAGAAAATCCAATCTAAGTTAGAGGCTGTACCAAAATTTTTGTTGTAACCTGTAGGAACTGAAATAAGCTGAGGAAGCCATATATATTACTGACGTTACACAGACTGTTGCTGTCAACAGCTTGTCAATCTAAATTCAGGTCTCCTAAAATGATCCTCTCAAGTGAGATGTTGCTTGATGCCCAAAAGAGAAGTTCTTCAGCAGTAACTATGTTATTTTCTGAGGAAAAGTAAGCTCCCATAATGCAAAGGCTTTTATGAGCATTAATTTGCAAGGATGTTATAATTATTTCAGCACTGAAGTGTGAGGGTGGGCTTGTATGGGGGTCTATATTCCTATGCTGGCAGGGCAGTTCACCGAACGCCCTTATGTCGACACATATACAGTGAAATGTCAATATCTCAAATGGCCACAATAGTGATTTTTTTTCCCAGAGGGAAAAAAAAAGGCTGGGCCAACAACAAACAAAACAAACTGACACCCGCCCTACTTAAATATATCAATTCTGAGATCACACTACAGTGGAGGAAATGGCAAATTCCCAACAATAGCCCAGCGTTTTTTTTTTCCCTGGGGAAAAAAATCACGATTGTGGCCATTCGAGATTTTGGCATTTCGTTGTATATGTGTCGACGTAAGGGCGATCGAGGAACAGCCCTGTCGACATGGGAATATAGACCCATATGAGACCTAGAAAGGTTTAAAGGATTCTTATATATAATGTCCATCCAATCATCATCATCATCAGCCTCACTTTTCCCCATTTTTATATGTGGGGTTGGGTGTAGTGTTAACTGTCACCATCTCTTTTGAATCAAAGTCCTGCCTTCACTGACACTCATGCTTGATTGTCGCAGATCTTCTCTCACAAAATCCATTCACCTCTTTGCTGGACATCCTTGTTTCTTCTTATATTCTTCCTTTCTGTCCCAAATCTTCTTCATCAGACTGTCTTCTGCTTTTCTGCACATGTGCCCAAACGAATGTAATCTGTTCTCTTTGATCATTTCTGCAATTGGAGCTACTTTGGCTTCTGCTCTTTTATCCTCAGTTCTTCATCTGTCGCACAGTGTGCTGCGCATCCTATCACCCTTCTCAGGCACTTCATTTCCATCCCTCTAGGTTTCTCATCTGCTCTGCCCTTACTGCCCAGGTTTCTGTACCGTCCAGTAGTACAGGATGCATCACTGTTTTGTACACTGTAAGTTTTAGATTCTTTGCCATTCCTCTTTCATATGCTCCACGCTGATAAAAGAGCAGTTGGCTGCAGCACCTCTGATTCTATCTTTGACCTCTTCATTCAGACTTCCCTTCTCTTCAACCACCTCTCACAGATAGTTGAAGCTATTAACCTGTTCCACTGTTTTCCCTTCTACCTCAATTCTCAGCTTCTTCTGATTTCCCCAGTTTGCTGTCATTACCACTGTGTTATCTGTACTTAGTTTTTTCCCACATGCCTTCAGTTCTGCATTCCATTCCCCTATCCTTTTCTGACATTCTTGCTCAGAGTCTGCCTATAATGCCACATTGTCTGCATACAGCAGCTTTGTTGATCTGCCCCCTCCAACTTGTTTGCTAATGTAGTCCATCACCAGTATGAACAGCAGTGGGTTCAGAGCTGAACCCAGATGTACACCCACTCCCACTAGGAACCACTCTGTGAGGCCGAACACTGCTCGTACCTGAGTCATTGGGTCCTTTACACAGCCTGCACTAATTCTACCAATGTTTCTGGGACTTCAAACCACCGCAATACTGCCCAGATCAGCTTTCTTGGGACCTTGTCATATGCTTTCTCCCTGTCTAGGAATGCCCAGTTGGACTCTTTCCTTATCTCTAGCTTCTACTCAACTATCTGTCTCACTGCAAACTTCAGGTCAGTTGTGCTGCATCCTAATCTGAATCAGAATTGCTCATCTCCCATCTTACTTTCTATGACTCTGTGTATCTATTTATCAGTTACCCTCTCCAGAACTTTCATGCAATCTGACAGGAGTTTGATACCTCTACATGACCCACAGTTGTGTATTTTCCTTTGTTGTTGTAGTACAGTGGCCCAAGTCTGCTTATTCCCCAGTCATTTATTTATTTTATTTTATTTTACATTTGTTAACCGGGGGTGTCTGACTGAGCCGAAAAGGCCCTTTTTCAGCAGAGGCCCGGGGAGAAAAGCTCCACAAAGAAAAATTACAGACACATTTAGTTATTTAGACATAATCAGTATACACACAAATTACAAGAGACATGTTTTTACAGTGGTATGCGGCACAAACAGTTACAGTGGAGAGAACAATCAAAAAAGATATTAATTTTAAAAATAAAGGTAAGTAATAGATTTGTGGTGTACAGCTGAACTTTGGAATGTAGGTAGAATACATACATAGTACACAGGTACAGTACATACATTGTAGATTAGCCAGTGTTTGTGAGTAAGATTGAAAACTATTATCAATTGCTCTAGATTTAGTATGCATATGTTATCCCTAGCCTGGGGAGCAATCATGGCACTGCCAACTTTGCTTGAGATGTTGCCTGATGAGGTCTTTAAAGGAGGCTTTGGATGATGTGTTGAATGCTAGTAGGGACAGAGTTCCATTTTTTAGCCACCGAACTACTATATAGTGCATCTCCAAAGCTATTGTAGCTGTTGGTGACTTCTAGTAGTAGTTTGCTTGATGATCTAAGAGGCCTTTTGGCTGAGTGATGTTGTACTAGGTTTTTGAGGGCAGGACACTTATTGGGGAGGTAATAGATAGAATGACAGAGGCAGAGCTGATTGTAGGTTAGGAGGTTGGGCAGTTCAAGCCAGGGGAGCTGTCTCAAAGCAGTACAGTGATGAGTTCTATATGAGCAATTTGCAGCAAAACGGGCAATTCTGTTATAGCAAGCTTCCATTTTGCTTAGTTCAGTTTTGTTGAGTTTAGTGAGAATGGGAGATGCATACAGTAGGGTGGATAGAAGTTGGGAGCGAGCAATGGCTGATCTTGTGTTGTTGGTAAGAAATGGTTTGATACGGTAGAGTGACCCCAGTTTGGCATGTACTTTTTTAATAGTTAAGTTCAGATGACTATCAAATTTTAGGTGGGAGTCTATGGTTATTCCCAATAGCTTAGCCTGTGCCACTGGAGCAATTGGAGTAGCATTTGTGGAGTAGATAGTGAATTGACTGTTAGTGTTTTTGTTAGAACTGGTTATAATCATAAGATGAGTTTTCTTTGGATTGAGGATAAGTTGGGCTTTGGTAAGGTAGTTTTCAACATCAGAGAATGCTAGTTGAGTTGTTTGCAGGAGGGTGGGAATGTTTTGTGCAGCACAGATTAAGGTAGTGTCATCTGCATACTGAATTATAGATGCATGCTGTGTGGAGGTGTGGAGGTCATTTGTGAAGACTGTGAATAGTAGTGGTCCTAAGATAGAACCCTGTGGGACTCCTATAGTTATGGGCAGCTGAGGAGAGAGAGAATTTTCCCATTTCACAGCTTGGTACCTGTCAGTTAAGTAGCTTTGGAACCAGGTAAGAGTGGAATTAGATAGATGATATTGGTTTAGTTTGTTTAGCAGGATTTGGTGCGAGACTGTGTCAAATGCTTTGGACATATCCAAAAAAAGAGTGGACACTTGCAGGCCTTCATTTTTGAGACGGTTTACTGCATCTGTGAAGCAGAGGAGAGCTGTAGTGGTACTATGGGCAGGTCTGAAACCATGCTGAGTAGGTGACAGGATGTTGCAGTCTAGGAGATAGTTTAGCATCTGGGTATGGATGCATTTTTCTAGGATTTTGGCCAGGGGGGAGAGTAAAGCAATGGGTCTGTAGTTATTAAGTTCAGTGGAGGTCCCGCCTTTATGTATGGGTGTAACATAGGATATTTTCCAGAGTTTAGGCACATAGTTTTCAACAATTGATCTGTTTATGAGAGTGGAGACTGGGATAGCAATAGCATCTGCTGTGAGTTTTAAGAAACAGCTGGGGAGTAGGTTGGCTGCTGTTGATGAGGTTTTTAGTTTGGAGAGCATGCTTTTGATTGAAGTGGTGGAAACTGTTTTGAGGGTAAAGCTTGTATTAGAGTTATTTGTGTTGGGGGGGATAGTGAGGAAGGAACTGTCCTGTGATACTAAGGATAGAACTGAGTTCACAAAGTGGGAGTTGCATTGTGTTTCGATGGGAACTTTAGTGTCAGGGGTCATTGGTTTGGGGGTAGCCTTTTGGGTGGATTTTAGTAGCTGGTTTACATTTTGCCAACATTTTTGTGGGTTGTGTTGGTATTTAGTTTGTAATGTTGTGTAGTAGGATTTTTTGTCCAGCCGAATGCATTTTTTTGCACGGTTGCGCAGTTCTTGGTACTTAGTTAGGCTTTGTGTTTCTTTGTTTTTTTGATAGTAACGCCAGGCAGTGTCTCTGGACTTGAGGATTTGTTTGGTTTCTTTACTGAGCCATGGGTTTGTAGAGGTTCTAACCTTGATTTTGCAATGGAGCGACAGTGTCTAGGTGTTGTAGAAATGTTTTGTTGAAATATGCTACAGCCTGGTCAAGTGGGAGGGTTTTAGGGGGTCCAGTCACAGTTACACAGTAAAGTGTTGAGGACCTCAGGAGAGAATTTTTTGTGTTTCTAGTGGATATATAGTTAGTGGTTTTGCATATGCTTGTTCTACTACGATAAAGTATATTATGTTGTGGTCACTTAAGGTGTCTGGGAGACTGCCTGTGTGAGGGTACAATGTGGGGTTGCTAGTTAGGACCCAGTCAAGGATGGATTCCCTTTAGATTTTTATCACACCAAGTTGGAAGTTCGACTAGCTGCTAGTAGCCATGGACATTTATTAGATTACTTGGTGGTTCTGCTATACAGGTGAACCAATCTAGGTTGAAGTCCCCAGAATAAGGGTTTCTTGTGAGTATGTGGAAGAACACCAGGATAAGAAGTCTTCAAGGCTAGCAGGTGTATTACCAGGTGGAATATAGATCACAATAATGGTGATGACCTTTTTAGGGAGTAGTTGAAGTTGTGAGATAAGTATGTCCCAATTATTGGGGAGGGGTAAGAGTTTGGTAATTGACGGACAGTTAAGTTGGACTTGTAGAGTAAGGCAGTTCCACCCCTTTACAAGTGGTCTGTCTTGTCTAATGATATTGTAGCCAGTAGGGAGAACTTCTGAGTTAGCTATGTTTTTATTTAGCCAGGTTTCTGTTAAAGCAACTATGTCTGGGGAGTAGTGTGCTATTGTGGCCTGGAGTTCAGGTATTTTATTTTTGATACTTCTAATATTAATATTTAGCATTAAAAGATGGTTGGTTTTGCTGCTGTTGTTGATTTGCCCAGGGATGAAGAAAGTGGGGTGTTATGTTCTGACATTTGTGTTTGAGCAGTTTGTGTTGGACAGGATGGATTTGGGCCTGGGTTGGGGTGGATATCCCCACTTATGGTGAGCCTGGAGTTAAAATGGTTATACAGATGTTGGACTTTGGTGAGGAGTGTGAGAAAGTATTGTTTTTTGGAGTAGGAATGAGAGCATATGTGTTTAGTTCTGAATTGGTCCGTTATGTAGTTCTTGAATAAGTGTGGGCAGATATTATTATAATGTGTGGTGTCTGTGTATGAGAGTGCATAATGCAGTGTTGTGCTACTAAGTTTAGGGATATTGCTAGAGTGATAACTTGTGGTGTTGTAAAGAATTATGAGAAGACAGACTAGATTTATTTGTGTGATAGTCATGGTTATAAAGTTTATGTTGTTTCTAGGTGGGGGGGGTCTGAATAGGAATTATAGGGTTGCACTATATGTGGATGGGGAAGTAATGTGGGTGATGCAAAAGATGCCTAGTGGGAATGAGAGTAATTGGGAGTATTTTGTGTGGAGCAAGTTGGTGAGGTTTAATGTGATATGACTTGAGGAGCTGTGATTGGTGGAGGTGATGTGAGGGTGAGCTGTGGGTGTGGCTATGATTACTATAAATGTAGAGGTAGTTGGGGCGGAGGGAATAGGGGCAGGGCAGGGGAGCGGAGAGAGCCCGGAGCGGGCAGAGCCAGAGCCAACCAAGGCCAGAGAAAAAGTAAGTATTACTTGACAAATCTGAACACTTTTAAAACAAATTCCTGAGGTCTAATGGCTTACCGGCTAGCAGAATGTAATTGCTGAAAGCACTTGTGTCCTGATGGGAGACTAGAAATTTAAAGATGGCTCCATGCTCAGCAGGATTCTAATATAGACTTTGTGTTGGCGGAGGGAGATAGCACAAGGGGTGTAAACCAGGTGGAATGCAAAGAAACCAGAGAGGCAATCAGTGGAAATCAGTGAAGGCCTCAGAGAGGGTAAGTAATTCAAACTACCTGTAAAGTGAAGGAGAGAAGAGACAGCAAAGTTTATTAAGGTTGGGAGTGTGTCTTTACATTGACTTGATTAGTAACCAGTTTGTGCACCGATTAGAGTAGGGAGATACATTAGCAATGATAGAGATGCAAATAAGCAGGTGATCCTCCAAGTGATACAAACTAAGGCAGAAAGAACTGAGAGGGCTGCTTGATGGTTAATTTAATTTAGTCACAGGGATGTGAATTAAATCTATACTGTCTATTGGACAGTTAGGATTACTGTACTATCGGGGACACAAGGCTTCAACAGTCAGTTTTATTAGCAAGCTGAGAACTACCAAGAAATACTGCTAATGTAATAGCTTCACTCTCATAAAACATACAAGTAGAATGCCTGGGTGGACTGACCCTGCTCTTGAGGCTCAAAATGTATATCCTTGTTTAGTTTGCAATACTGATTCCTTCTTACACTTTATAGATGGAGTGGTAGCCCCAGACTGCAGATTTGCTTGAGTGTGCTCCTGCTCTTGAGGCTCAAAATGTATATCCTTGTTTAGTTTGCAATACTGATTCCTTCTTACACTTTATAGATGGAGTGGTAGCCCCAGACTGCAGATTTGCTTGAGTGTGCTCCTGCTCTTGAGGCTCAAAATGTATATCCTTGTTTAGTTTGCAATACTGATTCCTTCTTACACTTTATAGATGGAGTGGTAGCCCCAGACTGCAGATTTGCTTGAGTGTGCTCGGCTAGCAGAATGTAATTGCTGAAAGCACTTGTGTCCTGATGGGAGACTAGAAAGTCATCTGGGATACACCTTTCTTTCAATACTGCTATGAGTACCTTCAGGAGCCATTCCCCTGTATCTCACCCAGCATCTTTATCACACCTACTGTGACCTCATCTGAGACTGCTCTTTCCCTACCTTCAGTTTCTTAAGTGCTATTCTTACTTCTTCTAGGATGGGCTTCTCTTCTTCCTTCATCATAGGCTGTCTGGGGTAGTAAAGCTTCTGTGGGGTTTCTTCATTCAGAAGCTGCTGGAAGCACTCCTTCCATCTCCTTTTGATGTCTTGTGGACTGGTGAGCAGGTTGTTGCTGGCATCCCATATGAAGGGTGCCTGAGTATCTTCTTTATCTTTCTGTCTTTCTCTTGCAACCTGATATCGTTTCTTTGTGCCACCTATTGGGACACTTTCCATAAGCTGGTAGAGTGCCTCCAATGCCCTATTCTTTGCTATTGCAACTCCTTTCTAGCTTTTTTGTTAGTCAACCAGTATTTCTTCCTAGCCTGCTCCATCCTTTCTATCTCACAATTTTTCTTGCACTCTTTCTTTCTTTTGATGAATTCCTGGACTTCTGCATTCCACCACCAGTTTCCTTATGTACCTTATTTCCATACCTTGCTTGGCCACATATATGTCCTGTAGTCCTCTCACACAGGTTCTGCCATTCTTCTTCAACTCCACCTATTTTCTCCTCTTCATGGGGTGCTAGAGCCCTGATAATGTCCATCTCACCACCTTTTTAAAAGGTCTGCCAAGTCTTAAGGTGCTATATCCCTGCATACAATTTCTTCATCTTTTATTTCTTGTTTAAGCCGCATTTCTGTGGATAGTGGTATATCTGGGGAGTGGTACCATAACCAGGCATGCACAGCAGTACATTTGTTTCTTATACTTCTGATGGCACTGTATAGGTGAAGAATGCATGGCTTTGAGGGATTACTATCTTATGACGTGGCAGACTTGTTATTTTGTTGCGTGGTTGTAAGACCCTGGCTAATATGGATGTCACCACATATTTTTAAGTGAAAAGACCACAGGGAGTGTGTATAAGAGTGTCTGAATTTCAGACTTGGTCTAGAGGAAGGCTTGCTATGTAGTTCTGGGTGTAATACTTTATTATAAAGAGGGGGGCAGGAGCATAATAAATGATAATAGGGACTGTTAATAGTTAGAGATGTACAGTGGCTGGGAGATGACCAGGGTTAGTATGGAGAGTTGTATACAGAGTTAGGTGCTGGTAAGATGTAAGGAAGGCAGCAGTTGTGAGAGATAATACAGTTGTGTAGAATAGTAGCATTACAGATGTGGAGTAATTAAGAATAAAATTGAAGGAAATGAGAGAGAAGCAACAGTAAATATTGTAGATCAGAGTGTGTGTTGTACCTTTCAGAGCCATTCCAGTCTATGGGCATGTGCATATAACTACTGAAGCATGTGCAAGCTAGAGTGCCATTTTGAGTGAGCAGCCAGAGAGAAAGCATGTATGTGTGTAGCAGTCAGTCAGTTAATTCATTTAAGTTCAATGTTCCTATTACCCACCCTGATGTGTTTGTGTGTAATAAACTACTTAAATGAACACCCACGCCTCATCGTCTTATAGATATATATATATATATATATATATATATATATATATATATATATATATATATATATACACACAAGACGAGCGACATGGTGTCAGAATGGGATGCATAGTAAAACTTCTTCGACCATAAGGCAGTGAATTATCTGAAACTCAAATGACTCACAAACAGGTCAGAAATATAATTCCAGGTACTAGAACTTGTTTAAATGATTTTTTATTCAATTAATATAAAACAAAGCATTCAAAATGTTCAAAATGACTTTCTTATTAACCAAAATTTCAAAACTACAATATATTGATAAAAGTACTTGAAATGCTTACAAAAATGCTTGAAATAACATCCAAAATGCATAAAATGCGTAACAAGGGGAAAATGACCGTATTTTTTCGCTATGTGCTTCTTTTTCATGTTAACTAAAGGTATTTGCAATATCTGCAGTGTGCAATGTGTTTGCAAGTGTGTGCAGTACAGTTATTTCACAGAATACAGTCATTTCAATGCAACTGTTGTGCAGTTGAATATTTTTCAAGTACATGGTGTATGAACATGATTATAAGGGCATTTTGTTGGCATGGCAGAAGGATTTTGCTGACCTGCTCCACCTGTATTTGATAATAATGTTGCTGAAAATTGGAGAATCTTTCAGCAAGAGTACAATATTTCATACAGGCTGCTTTTTCTGATAAAGATGCATGTACAAAGGCATTTATTCTAATTAATTTAGCTGGTTCAAAAGCCATTGAAAGGGAGCATTCATTTGTGTATGTCCCAGCTGTGTATACAGGGGAGGGGAAAACTCCCATATTGTGGTATCAGCTGAAATGTGGGAAGACCCGGAATGCTTAAAAGTAAATTTAGAGAAATGTGCAACCCCCAAACGAATACTACAATAGAAAAACACTTATTTTATAGAAGAGATCAAAATCCTGGTGAAAATTTTTCAGAATGTATAACTAACTTGAGAAACAAGGCAAAAACATGCAGATTTGGTGATTTAAGAGATGAGTTGATAAAAGACAGGCGTGTATGTGGTATTAAAGATGATGCAGTGAGAAAGATTTTGCTTTGAGACAATGATTTAACTTTAAATAAGGCCATAGATATTTGTCATATATATCAGTTCACAGAAAAGCACATGAATATGCTTACAAATGAGAAAAGCATGCTTGCAGTGCCTACCAGTACTAATGTTGATAGTATGCAGCACAAAGTTAAAAGATACAGGCCTAAAGGTGTGCTTACTTCAGCAAACCACAGAGCAGCTACAGTAAAATCCAGGGCACAATCAGTAAAGCAGAGAGGGACTAAGCAAAACATGTGACTAGCCTCATAGTTAACTGTCATAATTATGTAGGTAGTCATGAGCACAAGCAAGAGACATGCTTAGCTTTTGGTCAGCAGTGCCACACATGTAAAAAGTGGAATAATTTCAAAAGGTTCTGTAAATCTAAAGGGGCACATTCTTTTTTTTTAAAAGAGAGCATTCAAACAGGCAAATTGATCAACTAGAAAGCTGCAACCTTACTTTTTATGTTGATACTGCGTCTGTGATTGGTGAAACAGTCAATGCAGTAGATTTGTGGGCAAAGAATGAAGTATTTTGTACTGTTCTGATTAATGGGAGACCTGTAGAACTCAAGGTTGATACTGGTTCAAATTGCAATGTTATGTCAGCAAAATGTTTGCTAAGGTAAAAGCTGGTGAGAAGCTTGATTTGGCAAAGTTTGCTAAGCTTGTTGCTTATGGTGGTGAAGAAATTCAAACCAAAGGCTCAGCAGTGCTTTCATGTTGTTCTGCTGGGAAAAGTTATGACTTGCAATTTTACGTAGTCAAGAGGCATGTGCAGTCATTGTTTGGTATCAAAGACAGTTTGAAAAATGGGACTGCTTTCATTTAATGCAGAAGTCTACCATGTAAGCTTGTATAACCAGGAAAATTTTGCACAAATGATTTATTCTAACTATACTGATCTTTTTGAAGACAAATTAGGCAAACTCCTAGCTGTGTTCTCCATGAAGTTAGACCATGAGATATGCCCAGTCATCAGACCAGCATGGAAAGTTCCAGTAGCTATGCAGGGCAGAGTCAAAGCTGAGCTGGACAGAATGGTGCATCTAAAGTAATTTGTCCAGTGGATGAACCAACTGAATGGGTATCTTCCATGGTGGTAGCTCATAAGAAAAGCTCAGACGATATTAGAAATGTGTCGATCCAAGAGATTTGAACAAAGCACTAAAACAACCTCAACATCCAATGCATACAATCGAAGTCGTTTTTTAATGTCTAAGATACAAAAACTTCATTTTGACAAATTTTGCTTGACCGAAAATCTTCATTGCTAACCACTTTTAGTACACCATTTGGAAGGTACAGATTTTGCAGAATGCCATTTGGGATAAATTCTGCCAGTGAATTCTTTCAATGTGCAATGGAACAATTTTTTTCTGGGTATCCATGTGCTATTATAGTAGATGACATTCTTGTAAGACACAATGGTGAAGTTGAACATGATAGAAACCTCAGGAAAGTTCTAGAACATGCTTGTGAAGTCAGTCTTAATCTGATTCCACAGGAATGTAAATTCAGGCTATAAGAAGTTACTTATGTGGGTCATTTGTTTACTAGTTCAGGATTACAACCAGATCCATCCAAGCAAGCTGCAATTCTTGAGATGCCAGTTCCAGACAATGTCACGTCCCTACAACATTTTCTTGGCATGGTCAACTATTTAGGAAATCTCACTCCAGATCTAGGAGAACTTTCAGCACCTCTAAGAGAGCTGACATGCAAAGATTTAACCTGGTCCTAGTTGGAACAACACAAGAGTAAAAATATTTATATGTTAAAACTAGGGAATAGTTAGAAGGGGGTGATGTGAAGATGAGGTGAAGGTGACAGGAAAAATAATTAACTCTAGGGAACAGGAGGATAGCACTGGGTGGGTGTGTAAAAAAGCAGGAGAGTCTATTGGAATGAAGGAGGAGGGTAAGAGAGGAAAAAGGGATGCTTGGCTGCAGTATTAGAGCTGTCAGGACATGTGACAGGAGAAATGTGAACAGTTATGCCTTTAAGATTAGTGAACAGTAGGTAGCGATCTGGGTGGAGACAAGGTTCTATAAATATAATGGAAAGGGTGGTGGCTGGGGAACTGGGGGTGAGAAAGAAGTATAGAGGGCAATAGCTCCCATACCAGCAGGAGGAAATCACCATGCTCAGAGTGAAGAAGCCAAAAAGTGTGAGTTACCACACGGGAAACTGCTATACAAGTTTCTTCTGCTTTTAAATGTATATAAAACACACTGCTTTGCAAAAACAATGCATAGAACAGAGTAGATTTGTATCTTTGCAGCTTGAGAAAATTATAAAGCAGAGTTATTATCTCAGTTTATGGGGTGAGGGTGGCATGGATACTCATAGGGGATGTGTAGGGAACTAAAAGGCTAAAAAATCTGGAAGAAAACATGTAGGACTCTGTGCCTGTACTTAACACTATTGTAGGTCACTTATTCCAGGAATACGTTTTCCCACAGAAATACTTCTCATATATGATATTCTCATGTGCTGCCTTTGTTGAAGTACATAGTCATCTTGGATACGTGAGATGTGTGGAATAAAATTATTCCACTTCTTTTCAGCCATGTATGACTGGTCTCAGATCTGTTGTGGGCAAACTGGTGTACTGGGTATCCTTCTTCTACACTGCCCTCATTTCTGCCTGTAAACCCTGGTATTTTATAACTTTTGTCACTCTGTTAAGCACTGTAATCACTGGGTGTAGCAATTTCAGTGATCAGTGCTACTTCTGTCTTCTTTTCAGGGACTACTGTATCGGGTTTTCTCGTATCTATTTTTTGAACTGTTGGTAATGGGTGATCCATGTCATATAAACTTCATTTTCTGTAATGCTTTGTAGCTCATGTTTCCAATACTTCTCAGCTATTTCAATATTGTAATGTTTGCACAATCCCCAATGCAACAGTCTTGCCACATTATTATGCCTTTCAGTATACAGGCCCTCTGCCATAAGTTCATCAAACCCAACAAAAAGATATGTGACTGTTTCCAGTTCTGTTTTATAGAACCTGCATTTCTATGTTTCTCCTGCATGTTCTATGGACTTTGTAAACCAATGTGCCCAGAGTCCACTAGCCTGAGCCGCCAATATTAACCTTTTGTCTTTTGGTTTAAGTTAATCTCTCCTTAGCCATTCCTGTGTCACACCCTGATTGATATGATGCTGTTCCAGGAATATTCCACATTTCTTCCCTTCTCATCTGATATTTCACCTTATATCTTTCTTTTCTTTTTTGGCACATTCAGTTGCTGCCTGATTTTTGCCTGCTTCTGGTTTGATTTCCATTCCCGCTTGACACCACTATGCTTCTGCTAACCTAACCAGAGAGGTCAACTTAAACTTGTTCTCCTCATGTTTTAAAACTTTCACTATGTTTGGATCTTGTGAGGTCTGCAGGTAAGTATGTAGTCCTGTGATTGCAGATTTATACACGTAATCAATTTTGAGGAGGTCTACACCTCATTCAGAATGGGGAATATATAGGTTCATAGGTTGGTACTTGGCTCATGGCCCTAGGGCCTATACAAGTCTAGCCATAACAATTCCCTGGCTATTTCTTCCCACAATATTTACTTCCCTGGACCCCTGTCTAGCAGGGTGACGGACATGATCCCCGGGGTGAATTTCCTATCTCCCATCCAATCTTCAAGGTTCCTTTTCAAGAGGGCCAAAGAGGTGCTCTGCTTGACATGTATGGGCAGTCTATTCCAGAGTCTGGGGAGTCTCTGGGTCAGGAACCTATCCCTCCAGCATGTTTTGTTGATTGTAATGACAAGGTTTAGATCCCTAAAGTGTGTGGCTCTGAGGGATTGGGATTTCTTTGTGTAGCATGTCCAACAGCTCTGGGTTTGATATGGCCTTGTATGTTAAGCAGAGATCGCCTGTGAGTAGACGATATGCAACAGAGTATAGATGGAGGTTTTTTTAGATGGTCAGCATAGGGCATCTGCTTTAGGCCTGTGATTCTTTTAATGAGGTATTTCTGTGGCCTTTCCAGTTGTTGCAGATGTCTTGAGAGGTACATACCAAATGGGGCATTGGATTCTATAATGGGTCTAATGAGGGATGAGTACAGTGGGACAATGACCTCCTTTTTTCTGGATGAAATGCCCTTAGTGATGAGGTGTGGCACACAGAAGGATTTCCCGACTGTTGTGGCGATGTGGTTATCGAAGGTGAGACCACTGTCCACCTGTGTCCCTAAGTCTCTTATCACACTTTCAGTGTTTAGTGTACTGCCACCTATGTGGTAATTCACGGGCACATGTTTTTTCCCAAAGGGGATAACTGTACATTTCTTGGCATTGAGCTTGAGCCCATGGCTCTGGCACCAAGCATCTGTTTCTGTAAGGACCTTTTGTAGAATATCCACATAATTTGGGGATTCAATAATGGCTTCCAGTTTGCAGTCATCTGCGAACTTTGTAAGCCAGAGTCCCTTAATATTGGCATGTACTTCAGAAAAGTAGATGGCAAACAATAGTGGTCCCAGGATTGAACCCTGAGGTACTCCACTTGTCACTTGTCTGGAGCTGGATTTGGAGTCGGCTACTTTTGCAGTGTGGGTTCTGTCAGTAAGCCAGTTGGCAACTCATCGAGTGATGTAGGCATTAATGTTCAGCTTAGTAAGTTTATCTATGATTCCAGAGTGGGGGATGGTGTCGAAGGCCTGGGTGAGGTGCAGATAGGCTGTGTGTACCCCCTAGCCTTGTCTACAGCTCTGGAGACTGATTCAAAGAAGTCAATCATGTTCAGGAGACAAGATTGGCCCTTCACGAACCCAAACTGGGTGGGCTCCAATGTTTGAAGGTTGCCAATGTCTTTGTTTGTAAGTTCCATGGTAATACGTTCCATGGCCTTGCAGATCAGGCTCGTCAGACTGATGGGGTGGTAGTTCCCAGGATCCAAAGTGGATCCCCCCTTGTGGAGTGGGATAACTGTAGCTGTGTGCCACTCACTGGGCAAGAAGCTTGATGTGAGGCTATGATTAAACTTGACACTTAGGTGAAGTGCCAGTTCATTTTGTAGTTCATATAGTAAACAGCCCGGGATGTCGTCTGGTCCCATGGATGTTGTATTCTTAGTTTTGAAGAGTGTGGTTTTTACCTGTGTGGCCGTTATTACAGGAATTTGGCAATCTTTCGGTATTGAGATGGGCTCGTTAGGGGGTGAGAGGGGGGGTGAAGTTAGCACTGAATCGATCTGCCAGGATATTGGCAATATCCTTGGGATCAGTATATTTAATGCCAATCTGTTGTAGCTCAGAGCAGATCTAAGCATTGCCATTTAGATTCTTGACATATCTATAGAATGCCTTGTGGTTGTCTTTGGAATCTTTGGCAATTTTATTTTCGTAACTAGCTTTGGATGATTTTATGAGGAATCTCAGCTTCTTACTGAGGCTGGTAACGGAGTTTTTTTGCATCCTGGGATTTTCCTCTTTTTCTCTAACAGTTTCTTCCTTTTGTTGTAAAGTCTGTTTATGGCAGGGGGCCACCAGATTGGCTTCCTTTTTTTTGGAGGAGAGTGTCTTGGTTCTATTTGGGATGGCACGATTCATGCACGAGTGGATGTGCTCATACAGTGCCTTAGTGTAGGATTCAGCAGTCGAACTTTCAGTTCCTGTCTGCATGGTTCTCATGAAGTTTGTCACTTCTGACTTAAGTAGCATGAAGTTGGCTTTGGAGAAGTTTTTTAGGGAGGTTTCCTTACTGGGGGGTGGAGGAGATATGTGGATGTCAAGGGTGATTAGCTTATGGTCAGACCTGACCAACGAGGGGGTGACCATAGATGTGGGGCATCATTTTCCTGTGTATAATCTTGACATACTGATTTTTGTCATTTGATAATCGTGAACCATTTTTCTTTTTTTCCTGTCCAACCGATCCAATATCGTTTGGGGGCAGTCAATCACCTCAAAACTGTAAGTTACAACAGAAAGAGCAAATAGGTTTATAGCTTGAGTTTGTTCCTAGATGTCAGGGCTGTTTTCAATATTAATTTTTTAAAATATTCCTTGTTTTGTTCGCACTTGTTCATGTTTTACTGTCGATCCTTCATCAATTCCTAAATATGTATACACTCGCTCCTGCTCTAGTTCATTCATATCACATTCTTGTCCCAAACTGATGTTTTCTTGCTGCTGCATCTTTCCTGCTTTAAAGGTTACTTTTGCACATTTATCAAGACCTAATGACATTCTTAGATCGCCTGAGAAAGTTTTGACTACTTGCAGTTGTGCTTTCAGCTACTCATCTAATGAACTATAAAGTTTTAAATCATCCACAAAAAGAAGATGAAAAGTCTCTCTGCTTTGTTGTTTTATGGGAGCCAAAATGAAACCATGAACTAATTTGTTAAGTAGACAACTTAATGGGTTAAAGGCAAGACAAAAGAACAGCGGTGACAGAAGCAGCCTGGAATATCCCCCTTTGAATTTTTATCCCTGGGATAATAATTTGTCCCTTATCATTGTTTAGCTGCAGAGTGGTTTGCCACTGCAATGTAATTGATCAATGTACGGTGTTTATTTATATATCTTATACTTATACATCTGTAAGCACTCCTTTGCCCATGAATGTGGCATGCTGTTAAATGCCTTTTTTAGTCTAGCCATGCCATTACGACTTTAACAACAAATGATCCTTTGTTCCATACGACTTTATTTTATTACCCTTTCGTTCTATTGCCATGATTGAGTTTTCATCTAAATGATTATAAACTCTACTGATATCATTTCCAGTGTATAGTTTATATAACGTCTTAAGGCACGTTATTAGTCTATGCTTTTTAGGATAGCTTGTAGAATCACTTTTAAGAAGGAGCATTATTTTTCTTGTTCTTAACTAGGCTGGTGCCTGTTCAGGATGTGCATAAAAATAGTTCTTACTCAAGGCCAAATCTTTGTGCAAAGATGTTAATACTTTTAGCCAGACATTAATTACTGCATCTGGGCCAGGTTTTCAATTTAGGAGCTTTCTTAATTTTGTTTGAATTTCTCTGGCCATTACTTCATCCCATTTCATATCTTGTACATTTGAACTTCTTACTTTTTTTTTTTACTTTTTCAGTCCATTCAGCATCTATGTTATGTTCCACAGGGTGTTCATAGATATTTCACCAAACCGTGTCTAATTTCTTTTTTTGGGGGGTGGAATTTCTCTTCTTTTTGCCTTGTTTGACAATTCTCTATACAACTTTTTTGGGTCGTCACTGAATTGCTTATTTTATACTTTTCCTTTACAATTACTTGCATATCTACTAAGTTTTTCTGCCTGTGCTGATATCTTTTAGTTTATTATTTGCAATAGTGTGAACCTGGACTGTTCTGATACTGTGAGTTGCTTTTATCACATCTGTCTTTATACGTATTTTTGTTGATCTGTTCCCTCTTCTTTACTCTTCTAACAGTCTCACTTCTTACCTTAATCACTTTATAGTTTTCTTTATTTGATACTTACACGATGGCATTTGATTTCTTTCCTTCCTTTCCCTTATTGGCCTGTGTTTTTCTTGTAAGAATGTATCTGTTATTAGTTTAGCTGCACAGTAATATGTCCTATTTACTTCTGTTACATCACATGAATTTCTGTGACAAGTCTTGTTTACAGTGTTCATTTGTTTTATCAGACTTCTAACATTTTGGGGTTTATTGACTTTCTGTAATCTCTCTCTCTCTTTTATTGATATTAATATGTCTATCCATCTCTATTAAATCAAGCAACTCTTCCCTTAGAACACTTTCTTCTAAACTAAGGGCACATTCTTTGTTCTTTGTTTCCTGTGGGCATTCTACAGAAAGTTCCAAAACATCTTCCTACGACATATTCTCTTCATCCTGAGTCATCCATTGTACTTTCATATGGGAACCCACTGACCTATTGCTTTACAACACTGACTGTGTCAGAGTTGCCACCATCTCCTCCTCCTTCCCTTGCTGTGCAACTCCAACTGAACTTTTGTACTGGTTTCCTACTGAAGTTTCCAAACTATCTTCATATGACAACCGATCAAATGCTTCCCATTCCACTGGTTTCTCCTTAATTTGCAGACTCATTGTTCTATCATGCTGTGATGTTACCATTATTGGATTTTCAACCCTAAATCATTCACTTTGCAGGTAATCCATAACTTTACCTTCTGTTTCTTTAACTTTTCCATTACTAATCCTCATTTCTACTTCCCCCCTTTTTTTATTTTTTGTATTGTAAAATTTTCCATATCCATATGCCTTTGCCTGTATTTCTCTTCAAATATATTCAGTGCTGCTTTTTGTATTAATTAATTTTGCTTTCTCCTTTGCAAAAATATTGTCATATTGAATCTCTTTTTCTTCCCCATGTCCATATTTCTTTTTCAGATGCCTCCCGCTCCTCTTGTTTCTCCTTAGTTTGGAGACTCATTGTTAAATCATGCTGTGACATACAGTGAATATAATGACACCCCTGTTAAAATGCCCAGGTTTTTGTTATATAAAAATTGAGACCACAATAATTTCAAAACTTTTCCCACCTTTAATATGACCTATAACCTGTATAATTCAATTGAAAAACAAACAAATCTGTTAGGGGAAAAATATAAAAAAATAAAAAACGCACAATAAGCTAGTTGGATAAGTGTGCACACACTTAAACTAATATTTTGTTGAAGCACCTCGTGATTTAATTACAGCATTCAGTCTTCTTGGATAGGAGTCTATCAGCATTGCAGGCTCCAAATCTGTCAGATTGCAAGGGCATCTCTCATGCACAGCCCTCTTTAGGTCACCCCACAGATATTCTATTGGATTTAGGTATGGGCTCTGGCGGGGCCATTCCAAAACTTTCATTTTCTTCTAGTGAAGCCATTCTTTTGTTGATTTGGATGTATTATTGGGGTCATTGTTGCGTTGAACGGTGAAATTCCTATTCATCTTCAGCTTTCTAGCAGACACCTGAAGGTTTTGGGCCAAAAGTTACTGGTATTTGGAACTGTTCATAATTCCCTCCACCTTGACTAAAGCCCCAGTTCCAGCTGAAGAAAAGCAATCCCAAAACATGATACTGCCACCACCATGCTTCACCATGGGGATGGTATTCTTTTGGTTCTGCGATGTTTCGTTTTTGCACCAAACGAACCTTTTGAAATTGTGGCCAGTAAGTTCAACCTTGGTCTTATCAGACCACAACACATTTTTCCACATGCTTTTGGGAGACTTGATGTATTGTTCTGCAAATTTTAGCCGGGCCTGGATGTTTTTCTGTGTAAAAAAAAAAGGCTTCCAACCCCCCCCCATAGACAAGATGACTAGACAGAATAAGGAGACTGTTGTCACATGTAGTACACACCAGTAGCCTTCAGTGTTGCTGTAGGTCTCTTGGCAGCCTCCCTGACCAGTTTTTGTCTTGTCATCAATTTTGGAGGGGTGTCCAGTTTTTTGCAGCATCACTGTTGTCCCATATTTTCTCCACTTTTTGATGACTGTCTTCACTGTGTTCCACGGTATATCCAGTGCTGTGGAAATTTTTTTGTACCCTTCTTCTGACTGATACCTTTCAACAATGAGAATCACTGAGTACTGTACAGAGTACTTTGATTCTTTGTAAGCTCTCTGTGAACCATGGCTTTTGCTGTAGCAGACAACTGAGTAGGTTCATAGATTAATACTAAGCTAACTGCCCTTGCGAGCCATTTTAAGCCTAGTCAATTTTCCCTTGTGAGACTCAAACCCTGCACCTTGTGTTTGCAAGGCAAACACCTTAACCATTAGGCCACCGTCCCAACATAAGAATTCTCTCAGCGGTTCTTTCAGAGAGAAATACCCTTATCTTAGACATCAACCTCTTAAATTCACTCAGCTCTTCTTTCACAGAGAATTATCTTTATCCTAAATTGTACGATTCAATTAAAAACCCAGGGCTTGTCCAGGATTTGAACCCGGGACCTCTCGCACCCAAAGCGAGAATCATACCCCTAGACAAGCAAATGTCTAGTAAATGTAAATGTCAGGAAAATCCTACTAGGACAGCTGAACTTTATTTGGGGTTAATCAGAGTCTCTTTAATTGATGGCAGGTGTGTACCCAAGAAAACTGAATGCTGCAATTAAATCAAAAGGTGCTTTAACAAAGTATTAGTTTAAGGGTGTGCACACTTGTGCAACCAGCTTATTGTAAGTTTTTTTTAAACAGATTAGTTTGCTTTCCAATTGAATTGTACAGGTTATAGGTCACATTAATGGTGGGAAAAGTTTTGAAATGATTTACTGTGGTCTCATTTTTTTATATCACAAAAACCTTGCATTTTAACAGGGGTGGGTACACTTTTTATATCCATTGTAACCTGTGTTAGATTTTCTACAGTAAATCCTTCTCTTTGCGGGTATTCTATAATTTCAGCTTCTATTTTTTTAACTTCTACTTTACTGATCTTCTGTTTAACATTCCCCCTTTGTAATCTTGTTTTTTGTATTGTGAAACATTCCATGTCTGGGTGCCTTTGCCTGTATTTCTCTTCAAATATATTGGCACTACTTTTTTGTATTGTTTAGTTTAGCTTTCTCCTTTGTATAAATATTGCTTCATGTCAGATCTCTTTCTTTCCCATGTCCATGTTTCTTTTTTATACCTTTCAAAAATCTCTAGATTTTGTTTTTTATATTGTCACACTTCCTCAATCGCTTCTTTTTCCAAACGGCCCAAGGTTTCTTGGTCTATATAATGTTTTTCATGAATGTTTTGTATTAAAGAACACAAATTTGCATGTGAAGCTTTTGTTAGTTTTTCTTGTGTCAGTATTTTTCTTTCCTCTAATTTCTCTCTTAATCTTTTTGTATATATTATATCTGGAAATTCTGGGCTTCATGCATACTAGCAACAATGCATAATTTCTTTCATATCCTCAATAGTATACTCTATCATCTTTATGGCTATTTTTTGGCATGTCAATTTTTGTGTTTTTTTGTGGACTACTACTTCCTTCTACAACAGGTGGGGCATCCTCCTCTTGAGCCTGGCCTAACTCCATTGTATGTATGTTTCTGTGTCTGGAGGATTCTATACTGTCATCTTTTCCAGTCTTGGCACCAGTGTGCCTACTAGGTCTGGCCACTTTTTTATCCAGGGAATTTTGCACCCAGCTGTCTTTTTTATTTTTAACCTAGTTCTGTTCATGATATAGGCTATATAAAATACAGTCTATATATGAGTGTCATCTTGGTGAGATTTTGTCAAAACAGGGTCCACCTCATGGTGGCACTCCCCAAGACTTGAGGACAAATTCAATTCCAGTAATACTACTCTCCTTTGCTTGCTGATTTATCATTTCTCTATTCAGATACTTCCTTTCTGCTGTGCATTATAAGCCTGAATTATAGGTTCATAGGTGTTTACTAGGCTAATGACCACAAGGGCCTTTATAAGCCAAGCCATGCATCCCGAATCTCTGACAAGTTCTAGTACCCTTGATAAGTGTAGGCAGGGGCTTGGGAGATGAACCATTTACAAGCAGGGGGAGATGAACCATTTACAAGCAGGGGCTTGGTAGATGAACCATTTACAGGATGTCTGTGTCCATTAGAGATATAGGTGCCAAGCCAGTGATGAATTTCCTGTTCCCCATCCAATTGTCCAAGTTGCACTTGAATTGGGTTAGGGAGGAACTCTGCTTCACATGTTGGGGGAGCCTGTTCCATAGTCACAGTAGTCTCCGGGAGACATACCTGTTTCTCCAGCAGGACTTATTTTTATCACACGCAAGGTTTAAGTCTTTAGAATGGGTAATTCTGGTGCTGTTTCATTTGTGGATATGCAGGAGGTGCAAGGTGCACAAGACTGAGGTCTGACCATGCCTTTTATGCCAGGTCTACAGTCTCCTCAACAGCCTGTAGGAGATTGAATACAGGGACAGGAACTTGAAGCAGTCTGCATAGGACATTTTACTTATGCCCTGTATTCTTTTAGTGAGGAACTTCTGTGAATGTTCCATTTGTTGGATATGCCTGGATAGGTACATATCAAGAGGGGCATTGTACTCAGTGATAGGTCTGATGAATCCCGATTACAGTGGAACAATGACTTCTTTGGACCTAGATACCATGCCTTTGTTTATAAATTGCACATTGAATGATTTCCTCACTACTGTAGACATGTGATGATCAAAAGCTAGATTACTGTCTATATGTGTCCCCAAATACCTGACTACTGGGTCAACTATTAGGGTTGTGTTATCAATATGATTGTTACCAGGGGTGGATGACTTCCTGAAGGTACTATTATACATTTTTTGGCATTTTGTTTTAGTCCATGGCTCTGACAAAAGTTGTTTGTGTCAGCCCTTCCTGGAGAACATTTGAGTTGGTGTGGGAGCTCCTAATTTGTAATCATCTGCAAATTTAGTCAGCTAGAGCCCACTGACACTAGCCTTGACTTCTGTCAAAAAGGAGCGGTCCCAGGATCGATCCCTGAGGGTCTCCACTAATGACTAGCTCTTTGAAAAGGTGGACTCCTCATGTCTAACTTCCTGTGTCCTGCTATCAGCCAGTTGGTTATCCACTAGGTGATGTAAAGGTTTGTGCCTAAGCTGTTTAGTTTGCCAACAATGCCCAAGTGAGGTATTGTGTTGAATGCCTTGACCAGGTCAAGGTAGGCTTTCTTAATAAGCCATTTTCCTTTATGAAAGTGAGAATCAAACACTGTACCTTGTGTCTATTAGTCATACACCTTAACCATTATATAAACCCTCAATTAGCAGAGTGAGATCTACAGTGGATAAGCCAATAACAAGAAATATGACTGTGCACTGGTCAGCCTGGTGATGTGAGGTGCGTGGAATTATATTATTCAACTTCCTTTTCGATGTGCATGACAGCTGATGTCTGATGAGCTTTCTGTGTAGGTAGACAGCACAAGTAATGTTGGAGTGCATTCACCGTAACTTATATCAAGCAAATAATTCAAAAAAGCCAGCAAGGTCATATTCTTTTCTAGGAAGACCATGGTCTAGGTTTGGTATAGATCTTTTCCAGTATCAAGAAATTATCCTTTGAATATGTGTTGAACCATATCTGGAGGTTCCCATTTAAACTTTTCAGAGACTGTTAGACGGGTTTACACTTTCAGTTTCTGAAAGCCATCCTTGCATGGTACTGTATTCCTGATGCTGCCAAGGCAGACAGTGTGGTCCCTAATAAGCATGTAGTTAACTGAAGAGTACTTTAGAGAAGTGGCAGTTTCAGGATTTTTTGCCTAGTCTAAGGTATGCAGATTTATACTTAAATTGAAAGAATTGCCAAGCAGTGTAGCATTATTTTTTTATTTGATTTTGTTTACCAGGGTAGAGCACTGATCCCAATGGATCATTTGTAGGCACAGCCTGGGTGAATGGGATCACATAAGAAATTAAAAAAAAAACATATTTACAGTCTGTATAAGACACGTGCGGGAGACCCTAAATTTTCTTAGTTAGAAATCTCTGAAGTCTCTCAAGTTGCTGGTACGGTACATACCAAAGGAAGCATTATATTCAATAATAGGCCTGATAAGGGATGCGTACAGGGGAGTTATGACCTTTTTTGCTCTTGAGGTGATGCCTTTACTAATCAGATGATTGCCGCAGAAAGTCTTCCTCACCACAGTAGACACATGGCGGTCAAACCTGAAGTCACAGTCAACTTGTGTTCCCAGGTCTCTCATTATTCAATTGCTACTTAGGGTATTACTGTTTATTTTATAATCAGCAGGGACATTGTTTTTACCAAAGGGAATGATAAAATGATTTTTAGCAAAATGATGATAAAATGATGTTTAGCATTTAGTTTATGACCATGGCTTTGGCATCAATCATTGGTCTGTGTAAGTCCCTTTTGAAGTACGCTGACATCGCTAGGGGATTCAATGACAGCACCAAATTTGCAGTCATCCACAAACTTGGTTAGCCACAGCCATTCTGTTTTGGCCTGGACTTCTGAGAGGTATATGCCAAACATGAGGGGGCCCAGCACTGACCCTTGTGGGACACCACTGGTGACAGGTCTTCCGGTAGAGGTAATGTCTCCCGCTTTGACTGAGTGCTGTCAATCTGTGAGCCAGTTTGCAACCCGCCTGACAACATAGGCACTGATATTCAACTGGGTTACTACCACATGTTGGATAGTGTCAAAGGCCTTGGCCAATCCTTGGCCAAGTCAGGATAGGCTGTGTTAACGGCTTTGCCCTTTTTTAATTTCTCCAAATCCCTTGGGTTTCTAATACCATAACAGGAATGGTCCCCATTCCAAAATCCAAGTATGATTAAAGTTCATGGAATTAGTATTGTTTCACTCTTTGATGTCAGCCAAAAATGGTCTATGCAGCACCTGCAGTGTGCCCAGTAATGACTCCTGCAGTTTGTACAGAGTTACATGTATTGGTAGCATATCTAAATAAGATTTTAGACTCTTTTTTATAAGATCCGTTGTTCCTATTACTGTTGGAACTATTTTGGTTTCTTTCTTCCACATTGCTCTCATTTCTGCTTTGTACAGAGTTACATGTATTGGTAGCATATCTAAATAAGATTTTAGACTCTTTTTTATAAGATCCGTTGTTCCTATTACTGTTGGAACTATTTTGGTTTCTTTCTTCCCCATTGCTCTCATTTCTGCTTGCAGATCCTGATATTTTATAACTTTATGTCTCTCTGTGCATATGACACTGTTGTCACTGGGTGTGGCAATTTCAATGATCGATGCTACTTTTGTCTTCTTTTCCTGAACCACTATATCTGATTTTCTAGCATATATCTTTTGAATTGTTGGTAATGGATGATCCCATGTAATATAGACTTCATCATTTTCTATTATGCTTTGTGGCTCATGTTTCCAATGCTTTTCAGCCACTTCAGAACCATAATGTTTTCACAATCCCCAGTGCAACAGTCTCGCCACATTATTGTGCCATTCAGTATACAGTATTATTAGTATGTCACAACCAGCAACAAGGTGTGCAACTGTTTTCAGTTTGGTTTTACAAAACCTACATTTGTCTGTTTCTCCCACATGTTCAATGGACTTTGTAAACCAGTGTGTGTATGTAGCCCATTATTTTGAGCCACCAATATTAACCTTTCATCTCTTGGTTTGAATTCATCTCTCCTTAACCATTCCTGCATTCATTCCTGATCAACACGAGGTTCTTCCAGATGTTTTCTATACTTGCAACTATATTTATGCATTCTCCACATTTCTTTCCTTTTCATCTGATCCTTCACCTTATATTCTTTCTTTTCTTTTTTGGCACATTCAATTGCTGCCTGATTTTTATCCACTTCTGGTTTGATTTCCATTCCTGCTTGAAGCCGATATGCTTCTGCTAGATTAAGCAGAGAAGTCATCTTAGATTTATTCTCCTCATGTCTCAAAACTTTCACTGGGTTTAGGTCTCGTGAGCTCAGCAGATATGTGTGGAATCCCACGATTGCAGCTCTGTACATGTAATCAATTTCAAGGAGGCCCATCCCTTCTTCAGAATGGGGAATAAATACTCTTGTTATGCACTGATTTTTATAGATCATTTGGTGAGCATGAAGCATCCTTCTTGTTTTAATATCTAATCTATCCAACACTTTTTGGGGCCAATCAGTCACTCCAAAACTGTAAATTAAGACAGGAAGTGCAAATTGGTTTATTACTCGGATTTTGTTCCAAGATGTCAATGCAGTTTTCAGGATTAATTTAAGTCTTCTAAAATATTCCTTACTAAGTTTTACTCACATTTGTTCGTGTTTTATTGCTGATACTTCACCAATTCCCAAGTATTTATACACTCCTTCTTGCTCAAGTTCTTTTATATCACATTCTTGTCCCAAACTGATGTTTTCCTGGTGCTACGGTTTTCCTACTTTAAAGGCTGCTTTTGCACATTTATCAAGGCAAAATGTCATTCTAATATTATCTGAAAATGTTTGACAACCTGCAGCTGTGCTTTCAGTTCCTCATATGATTAGCTATACAGTTTTAAATCATCGACAGTAGAAGATGAAAAGTCTTTAGACTTTGTTGTTTTCTAGGAGCCAAATTGTAGCCATGGCCTAAGCTGTTAAGTAAACAGCTTAATGGGTTATGGGCAAGGTAGAACAGCAATGGTGACAGAGTCACCCTGGAATATCCCCCTTTGAATTTTTATCCCTGGGATAATAATTTATCCTTTATTATAGTTTAATTGCAAAGTGGTCTGCCATTGTTTCATGGTCACTGTAGCATAGTTGATCAGTGTAGGATCGATCTTGTATATTTTTAAGTACTATTTTATCCATGAATGTGGGATATTATCAAATGCTTTTTTGTAGTGAATCCATGCCATACTTAGATTCTTCCCCTTTTTACAGTTATCTGCTGATTTTATTTAACAACAAATGATCCTTTGTTCCATATGACTTTTTTTATTGCCCTTTTGTTCTACTGCCATAATTGAGTTTTCTTCTAAATGACTATAAAGTCTGTCAGCATCAATTCCCATGTATACGTCGTTGGAAGGCAAGTTACTGGTCTACAATTTTTGGGGTAGCTTGCAGGTTCACTCTAAGTGGGAGCATTGTTTTACCTGTTGTTAGCCAGATTGGTGTCTGTTCAGGGTGTGCATATAAATAGTTCTTACTCCTGGCTAGGTGTTCATGCAAAGATGTTAATACTTTTAACGAAAAGTTAGGTAATGCATCTGGGCCTAGGGTTTTCCAATTAGAGACTTTTCTCAACTTTATTTCAATCTCTCTGGCTGTTACTTCATCCTATTTTCATATCCTGTACCTTTAAACTTCTTATTCTTTCTTTTACTTCTTTTATCCATTTAGCATCTTTGTTGTGTTCCACAGGATCTTCATAGATACTTCCCCAAAATTCACCTATTTCTTCTTTTTTTGGAAGTCTTTCAATTCCCTTTATCTTGTTTCTCAATTCTCTATAAAACTTTTTTGGGTCATCACTAAATTGCCTATTTTGTACTTTTCCTTTATATTTATCTGTGCATCCTCTAAGTTTTTCCACCTGTGCTGAAATTTTTAATTTATTATTTGTCATAGTACATGGTATGTTCTAATACTGTGCATTGCTTTAATCACATCTATCTTTCTTAGTATTTTTGTTGATCTATTCCCTCTTCTATAGTCTTCTAACAGGGACACTTCTTGTCTTAACTGCTTTAGATTTTTCTCTATTCGATACTTCCATGATGATATTCGATTTCTCCCCTTCCTTTGCCTCACTACCCTGTGCTCTTGTGGTAGAATGTTATCAGTTATTAATTTAGCTGCACAGTAATATATCCTGTTTACTTCTGTTATATCGCATGGATCGCTATGGACAGTCCTAATTACTGTGTTCATTTGTTCTATCAGACTTCTGACTTTTGGGGTTTTATTGACCTTCTGCAGTCTATTTCTTTCATTGATTTTAATATATCTATCTATGTCCATTAAATCAAGCAACTCTTCCCTTAGTTCATTTTCTTCCAGACTGAGGGCACATCCTTTGTTTTCCACTTCCTGTGGGCATTCTATAGAAAGTTCTATAGCATATTCCTGTGGCACATTCTCTTCAATTTCATCTTGTGCCATATGTTGCTTTGTCATATGGGAACTCACTGGCCTATCACTACTCAACACTAACTGCGTCAGAGTTTCCACAGTCTCCTGTTCCTTCCCTTGCTCTCTAGCTTTAAGTGAACGTTTATACTGGTCTCCTGTGGAAGGCTCCAAAATATATTGATATGGCACTTGGCCAATTGCTTCCTGTTCCACTGGTTTCCCCATAATATGGATATCCATTGCTTTACCCTGTTGTCCTTGTCTATGGCTCTGGTCATGTTCTCAAAGAAGTCCACCAGGTTTAGCATGCATGAACTGTCCTTGACAAAACCGAACTGGGAGGGATCCAGGGTTTGTAGGTCACCTATATCCTTAGTTATGAGGTCCATGATGATTTGCTCCATTGCCTTACAGATGAGGCTGGTTAAACTTATGGTCCTATAGTTACCCGGGTCTGTTGCTGAGCCACCCTTGTGGAGGGCGATAACAGTCACTGTTTCCCATTTAGGGGGACAAAGACAGTACTCAGGCTGTAGTTGAATAGAGTGCCTAATGGAGTAACTAGCGCTTGTTTTAGAAGATTAAGAAAACAGTCCAGATTGAGATCTTTAGAAAAGAGTAGGAGCAAACTGCAAAGGAAAAAATGGGAAATGTGGGAACAATACATACGGGGGAGGGGGGGTTAAAAGGAAGCAGGACTTAAATGAGCTATGTAATGTTTGACTGAAAAAGGTTGGGTAGATTATAAGTGATGGATAATGTTTCAGTATGGTTTGTGATGTAAAATACTTGCAACTAGGATTGTGTCGGTGTGGTTTGTTTTCATTTACAGTAGAGAGTTGATTATCCAAACTAACTGGGACCTAGGGTAGTTCAGATAATCAAACTGTTCAGATAATCAAACATATAATTGAACCGGATAAAAAACTTCTAAAATCTTGTTTTTTTCTGCATGCAGGAATATACTTTTCTACCATTCAGCAATTCCAGTCGACAATAAAGAAAGTTTTTCGTACATGAACTGGCTACAAGCTTAAAAACAAGCTCAAGTGAATACTTATAATGTTTACATATTAACTTCTAAAATCTTGTTTTTTTCTGCACGCAGGAATACACTTTTCTACCATTCAGCAATTCCAGTCGACAATAATGAAAGTTTTTCGTACATGAACTGGCTACAAGCTTAAAAACAAGCTCAAGTGAATACTTATAATGTTTACATATTCAGACTTGATGATTTTTTCTACCCAAAAACTTTTTTCATAAATTGATGTTTTGGATAATCGATGTTCGGATAATTAACTCTCTACTGTATATAAATGTATGATTGCCTAAGTAGTAAGTGATGGTTTAATAAAGATGTTTTTTGTGTAAAAATGGCAGGAATTAAATAGTTTATGTAATGTTGCCTAGGTTATATAATAGCAATATATGGGAAGTATAATGTTTGCTATGTTAATTATAGTTTGATCACTTTTATAGGATTGAAAATTTGCTTATATCACAAGTGATAATTCAAAAAAGGTGCTTGGAAATAAAAAAAATAACACAGCCCGGAATGCCATCTGGTCCCATGGAGGCTGTGTTCTTAGCCATGGAGAGAGCATTGATGACTTGCTCTTTGGAGATGCAGGGAGGGGGTAATGATGAAGACATGGTTTGTGGTATGCTTGGGGGGATAGTGGGGTGTAATTTTTGCCATACCTGTATGCTAGCAGGTTTGCAATTTCCACAGGGTCAGTGTATGTGATGCCATCCAGAGTTAGTTCAGCACATCACCGAGTCCTATCTTTTAGGCTATGGTTGCTAATTTTTTTCTCATAGTTGCTCTTTTGAGGATTTTATGAGTTGTATTATTTGCTTGTTTAGACTGAGGAGGGTGCACTTCCAGTTCTTGGATCTCACTTTGTATTTTTTAGACAGCAATTTCTTTTGTTAATTGTATAATTTATTAATGCTAGAAGTACACCAGGATAGTTTGTTTTTTTCTTGAGGATCTTGGTTTAATCCTATCAGGCATGGCTGTATCTACACATTTGTATAAAAGTTTATACAGGGCATCAGTGTAAACCTTAGCATAGCCGTCAATGCTATCTGTGGAAACTGGAGCTTGGAAGTTGATTACACCTTTCCCTTAGGAGGGTATAGTAAGCTTTGAAGTTTTTTAGCCTGACGTCTCCTTTGGGTAGTTCTGGTGCTGTTGCTACTTCAAAAATGACTGATTTATGGTCGGATTTAACCAGTGTAGGCCCTACACTTGAGGCATTGCATTGGTCACTCATATTGGTGGGGACCAGATATAGAATATTCAAGACCCTTGTGGGGTGGTATACTATTTGTTCCAATGCATTTGAGTTAAAAAGTCCAGGAACCTTTGTGCAAGTGCGTTTGGGCTCATATAAGTTTCCCAATTAATGGAAGGATAGTCGAAGTCACCCATGACTAATATGTTAGGCTGTCCTTTAATTGTCCCAAGAAGGTCTAAATAAGCTGTGTGGGCATCTTGGTTCTTGCAAGGGGACCTGTAACTGATAATGGCCCGAAGGGGCGGTCTTTCCATGTTAATATGGACTTGGAGTATCCCCATAGTGTTTTCTTGTCTAACCAGTCTAGAGACGTAATTATCTTTAATGAAGACAGATACTCCAGCTCCTTTGGTTCTCACACCTTCAATTTCCTGTCTGAAAGTGTGGAAGGCATTGTAGCCTTGCAAAGCCAGGGTACTTTCTGTGGCATTAAATCAGGTTTCTGTGACTGCACAGACATCAACATCTTCAAGGGAGAGGAGTGCTTCCAGAGAGTGCAGTTTCTGATTTAGCAACATCACCCTTAGTTTCTCTGTGTTTGATGTTTTCAAGTTGGAAATTTTGTTGATGTGACCTTACTTAAAAAAGGCATCATGGAGGAGGGAAGTGCCTTAGCCATCAACCGAAAGCCTAGCAGTGGCAGGTGAAGTCCATCTCTGGCAAAGCAGCATGGTCTAACCTCCATGTCATCCCAGGTTGACAGGAACTGGATCCCCTCAGGATGACACCAGAAACTAAACCAATTATTGAAGTCAATAATTTTCTGTTTATATTGTGGTATCATCCTAGGCAAGGGTAAAATGCTGCTCAAAGCTAGGGACATACCCACCTGGGACATAGAGCTCAAAAATTTCTCTCTTCATATAGTCCAGATAGGTATGTCTCAAGTCAATCACACCAACATGAGTTATGATGGAGTCATAAAGGTACTTGTTGAGAGACTTGAGTGCATGTGTGATCTGGCAAATCCTTGCACCAGACAGACAGCTGATCATAACCTTCTCCTTGTTCAACATGGTGAGTGGGGTGTTTGTATGTCTCAGCGCTTTGGGTGTTGTGTTAGGTGTAGCATGTTTTAGAGGTTTCTGGTGTTTAGGTAGATTTCTGGAGACTACCTCCACATATGAAGGTTCATGTGTTGGGTGCATATTATGAGTAGGAGTCATGGTGTGTGAGCTGACAACCTGTTTAGTGTTTCTGTTCCGGGTGCGAGAGAGCAGTGATTTCAGATTCATAATGTAGCAGCATCTCTTGCACATTGTACTTGAGTGATTTAGGAGTAAAGGGTTGTCAGTGTACATGAGGCAGTTGCTACACTGCTTCAAAAAAACATGTCAACCAGGCTGGTTGGAGAAAGAGAGGGAAACTGGCAGTCCATAATGAAAGATTTGAGCCTGGTATCTCAGCAGATAAGGAGAAAGAGATGGGAGTATCAGGCAGGGAGCTATTTTAGGGTGACTGGGTGTACAGTAAGAAGTCTATAAAAGAGGGGATCCATAGGGTCTGATGTTGACAGGTAAGAGGGGTTGCTGGGTTGTTCACTGAACAGCTAAGAGTTATTCAAGAAGTATTCTGCTAGATAGCAGCCACTTCTAAGGGAAAATACGTTTACTGGTGCTTTTGCATCTATAACTGCCAAGAGTTACCCCATCTGTGCAGTGGTGTGCGATACTATGCCACATGCAAACAACAGCAAAGCAGCTAATACAATGAAACCAAAGAAAATGCAGCACAAACTGAGCGCTGCACTAATGACATAGCTCAAACTGAGCGCTGCACTAATGACATAGCTCAAACTGAGCGCTGCACTAATGACATAGCTCAAACTGAGCGCTGCACTAATGACATAGCTCAAACTGAGCGCTGCACTAATGACATAGCTCAAACTGAGCGCTGCACTAATGACATAGCTCAAACTGAGCCCTGAACAGTAACCTTCCATCAGATAGTCCGACTGTATGCTCCTGCCATGAGGGTACAGGGAGGGGAGTCCAAAAGATGATGTCCTGATTTTTAGTGGTCAGTCCTCAAACAGAACTGGATTCAGCCGGTATGAATCCAGTCTACACTATGGCCAAAAGACGTGAAATGGTACAACAGAAAAAAAAAAAAAAAAAAACAGAATACTTTTCTTTTTAAATTAAATAAGCAACAGTGTAAAAAGCAGCACCTTTTTTAATTAGTAATAGCAACAGAATAAAACAGCAGAAACAGATCTTTTCTTAAATTAAGTACAAGCAGCAGCTGGTGTGAAATACAGTCAAAGTGCATCAAATGCAGTAGTAAAATTGAACTTAGTGTTCATAACTCTCTTGGATGGTTTCGAATGAACAGAGGAGCAGAGACTGATTGCCTAACTCTCTGGAGCCTTTCTAAGACAAGCGCCAACCCACACAAATGTGGACCTTAAGTATAATTCAAGAACAAAGCAGCAAATGCAAAGAAACTTATTAAAAGCACAAAATGAACCCTGCACCAATGAAATAGCTCAAACTAAGCCCTGCACCAATGAAATAGTTCAAACTGAGCCCTGAACCAGTAATCTTCAATAAGATAGATATAGCCATAATGACAGAGATAGCAGCATATCATTATACAGAAAGATATGAACACATTAGAAGAGGTATAGAGAGAGATAGAGGCATGCAGGTGGAAGAGGAGTAGAAAGGAGAGAAGTGTGTGAGATGCAAAAAAGAGGGAGGTTGGATGAAAGACAGGCAGTAAGTGAGAGGATGACAAGATGAAATAGGGATAAAGAGGTGTAAGGAAGCTCGGGGGGGGGGGTCATGGAATCTGACCTGTGTGAGTGCAGCTGCACTTCTTTTGGGTGAAGGGGTGTTCCTTGAGCTGCTGTCTGAAGTCCGAGTACATCTGGATGCCTCTGATTGAGAGTAAAATGCAGTCCTCTAGTTTATGTGCTGGGATGGAGAATGCATGGCCAGTGCAATGATGTTTAGTGGGGAGGATTGCGATTGAGAGATACCTCAGAGATTACATGTGATGGGTTTAGTGAAAAGTTTATCAGTGAGAGGGGAAGATGTCTCAGGAGAAAGAGCTTTGTGAATTAGTGACCCTAGTAGGAGGTTGTTTGTCAAATGTAATGGGAGCAATTTAGCTTTGGCAAGAGTTAGGGAGTGGTGTTCATTAAAGGGGGAGTTAGAAATGAACCGGCATATTTTTCTGGTGATGGTTTGTAAGGTGGTAGGATTTTTCTTTGCAGTTGCAGCTATGATGGTTAGTCCATATTTGAGTTGATACAAGAGTATTCCTTTGCCTATGACAGCTTTTGCAGACTTGGACAGAAGAAGCAATATCGATAGGAGTTGCGACATATCAATGGTCTAGTAGCTTCACCACCAGCATACTATGACAATTTTCAGAGAGCAAGAATTAGTAAAATCTATTCCTTAGACAGAGATCAAATATATTTTGCCTAGGCTATATTATCAAGTCACCTCGGTGTGTTTAATGTTATCTCTGTGAACTGTAACTTGTGAATATTCTATCTATTGACAATGCTCGTTTTCAGCTTGTTATAGCTGTCCAAATGCAGTATGCATACACTTAGTTAGTATGTCTTTCTTCTGTATTATCCTTTGTATTCATTTTATTTAACTGTAACCATATTATGTCAACGTGGAGCTTTGCTCCCCAGGCCTCCACTGAAAATGGGATATTATCACAGTCGGACATTCCTTGTAAACAAATGTCAAATAAATAAAATAGTCTGAAGTGATTAAGGCTGACGTATCCAAGAATGATTAGGTTACAGGTTTTGGGAGGTTTGGCGCATATTTGTTGGATGAGGGTTTACAATTTTAGTGGAGAAGCTGGTGGAAGCACTGCAAAGTATCAGTTAACAGAGTTACTGATGCGAAGTTGGCTGAGAAGAAGTCTTGTACTTACGTCACTACTAACTCCTGAGGTTAAAGTTCAGGAGCAATCAATCAAGGCAGGAAATCTATTCTATTATTGCAGACACATCAGGATTCTTGCTGATTGGCATGAAGTACACGTTATTAAAATTCACCAAGGCATATTTGGAAACCAGATATAAGCATTCAAGGCTTCAGATGGTGAAAAAGTCAGTAGAAATAGGAGACGTTAGCAAAAACAAGTGATAAGTCTTAAAACAAGTGATACATCTTTATGAGAAAGTGAAGAGCAATGAGAAATTTTCCATGACAATGAAGAGTCCAAAAAATCTGTTGAGGTGTCCATGGGCAAGCTCAGATTGTCAGTTGAGTGACTTGAAGGACTTCACCAGATACTCATGTTCCCGGTGTGTCTTCACCTGCAAGTACCAGCAGTGTGACTGTTTCCCTAATTTTAAACATTCAAGACGTGGGAAACTAATAGAAATTCCAGCTCATTATACTTATAGCTCATGAGTTTGTGCTTTCTGGAAAATGATCTCTGAATGTCTACTAATATGCTCTATCATGAAGTAAACTCACAATAATAAAAAGATGTGCATATATATATATATATATATATATATATATATATATATATATATATATACATACACACACTCACACACACACACACACACACACACACACACACACACACACACACACACACACACACTGGGATACTAAAAATGATCGAAACAGACAAATGTCGACATTGCTAACACTGACAACAAAAGATGCACAAAAAATGTTGCCATGTCACTATGCATGCTGCAAAAGACAGCCTAGAGCATGCAAGTAAAAACATTGTTTTTTTGCAGAGGGGAAAACCCCACTGCACACACAACCCATCTTAATTTTATATTCTAAACCTGAGATTGCTCAGTACTGAGGAAAGGGCACAGTCCTCAACCTCTTTATATAGGGATTGCCCATCTGTTTATTCAACCAAATTGTGTCCACTAAACAGATCTCGACTTTAATGACAGTCAGTTTATTTCCTAGCACCCCTACAAATATGTAGGTGATTCATAAGTGTGGGGTTTGTAGATACCTTGTAGGCCAGGCATGATCACCCCACATCAATCTACAGGGGACTGAGTAGAAGGAAAGAGCTTTAAGTAGTAAGTGTTCATAAGGCAGGTTTGTTATGCCTTGTATTCTTTTGGTATAGAACCTCTGAAGTCACTCTAGTTGCTGTATATGCCTGGTCAGGTGCATACCAAATAGAGTATTGTACTCTATGACTGGTCCAGTAAGGGTGTAGTACAGTGGGATAACGACCTCTCTGGAAGTAGATGCCATGCCTTTATTTGTAAGTTGTGCAACATAAAAGGATTTCCTCAGCACTGTGGCCACATGGTGATTAAAGGTAAGGCTACTGTCTATGTGTGTTCCAAGATCCCTGACCACTGGATCAACTCTTAGGGGTGTATTATCAACATGGCAATTAGCCGGGATGGTTGATTTTCCAATGGGTACAATTATGCATTTCTTAGCACTGAGTTTAAGACTATGACTTTGGCACCATTTGTTAGTCAGAGATAGACCTTTTTGAAGAATGCTACTGTCTGCATGGGAGTTAATGATAATCCCCGGCTTGCAATCATCTGCAAACATAGTCAGCCATAAACCTTCAGCATTTGCTTCTATTTCACAGAAAAAGATGCAGAAAAGGAGTGGGTAGAGTAACAAGCCCTGGGCGACTCTTTTATGGACACGCTCCCTGGTAATGATCTTCCCAGCCTCCACTTTGGATCACTGCTAGAAATGCCCACAAGACTGCCCTCCCTCCAGGGATGGTAATGCCCATCCCTCCCTGCTGCTCCATCAATCTCCTGAGCTGCTAATTGAACTTGGGTTGGCTGGGCTGTAGTCAGGGCTTTATCCATCTATGCACTGAAGCAGCCAAGCATATATAGCTTACATTAGTGCTGAATGCTTTCATCACCCTGACCAAATCAATGTATTATTATTTCTCTGCTGCTGATGTGTTCTATTGTACTGTTCCGAAGGCTGATACAAACATTCTAGAACAGCAATTGAGTGTCTCTTTAATGGCATTTTCTAAGTCACAAGTTAATAAGTAGAGTAAAACAATGGCAGGGAACCTGAATAATCAAACTGATACGAAAAAGTCCAGTAGACAAAAAGTCTCAAATCGCCAAATAGGTAAAAACAGGTTTATTCGAATAAAATGCCACTAAAATAGCTTCATCAGACCATCTTACAAAATACAGTAGAAAGCAAACAGTTTAAATATATAAAAAGGCGCCAAAAATGCATTTCCTTAAAGCAACATACTACATGAAAATTACAAATCACAGACATATAATGAAAAAAACCAACAAAGCTAAAATCCTAATCCACATTGAAACAATAAGGCATGAAAAGCTGGAATACCTTAAAAAACATACTGCACATGAGTCTCCTAACATCATGACATCAATGCTTTATAATAAAAAATGTTCACTTAGACACTTTGAGTCTCCTGGATTTTAATAAAGGGCGTAGGGGAACCCTGCCATTGAGTCCAGGGGGCAGGTCTGCCCTAAACTTAATTATCCAGTTGACTTCACAGTTCTCCGTGTGATTCTCAACATCCCCCCTTCTAGGAGTCCTATGAATTTGCTGAAGAATCCTGAATCTAAACTCATGATGAGGTCCACTATCAATGGTGTGTTTGGCAAGGGCATTATAGGAATGAGCTTTCCTGATATGATTCCTGTCCCTCAAAAGGCGGTTGGTCTTGCCTACATAATATGCTGGACAGGAGGTGCAGGTTGCTAAATATACAACGTCTTTCGACATACAATTGCCTTTAACCCTGATAGTGTAGCTACCTAATCCATGAGGAGGACTAAAGACTGGGTCAGGAAGAATGTAAGGGCAAAAATTACATCTAAGGCAGGGTTCCATATAGGGTCCCCCATGTGAAACTGATTTAGGATAACATAGTAACTGCTTAATGTTCTTTTTGTTACGATAAACAAATTTGGGTTTGTCCCCAGTGAATTTCTTAACAGTGGGATCAACAGACAGGACATGCCAATGTTTCAAGATGACATCTTTAATAACACCAACATATTTGGTGTAATAAATGGGGAACAAAACATTCGGTCCAGTATGCACCCTGGACGACCTGTTCTTGGTTTGGAAAGGCACACCAGTACTGTTGAATGAATTTTTTAGTTCAATCAATGATTCCATATGGTTCCTTAGTTTTACGATGGAATGGTCATTTGTCATTATTCCTTTCTTAGATGTCTATGTGGAGAAACTACCAGGGGGAATTGTAAACACAGGACTCTATAGGAAGTCTAGTTATAGGAACAGTCTGTTGCATCGGTCCAGTATGCACCCTGGGTATGTATATAACAATGTCGTTCGTGGACAGTCCATGCGGACCTCTAGATATACTCCACGTGACTCTGATTTTGTATTAGGTATGGAGAACCTGGACAAGATGTTTAGGGAACGAGGATATAGTGCTTTAGATGTCAGCAAGGGCATGGAAGGAATTACGACATTAAGGAGCAATAGAGCTATGCCCTACTTCTCTGAAGAAGCAGCTATGGCCCGAGTTAGTCATACAGCGACACAACAATCTAATATATGTTCTACACAGAACAATGATGTTCTGTACCCCATATATTACACCAAAGATGTTGGTGTTATTAAAGATGTCATCTTGAAACATTGGCATGTCCTGTCTGTTGATCCCACTGTTAAGAAATTCACAGGGGACAAACCCAAATTTGTTTATCGTAACAAAAAGAACATTAAGCAGTTACTATGTTATCCTAAATCAGTTTCACATGGTAGGCATATAGAGGGACCCTATATGGAACCCTGCCTTAGATGTAATTTTTGCCCTTACATTCTTCCTGACCCAGTCTTTAGTCCTCCTCATGGATTAGGTAGCTACACTATCAGGGTTAAAGGCAATTGTAAACCTGCACCTCCTGTCCAGCATATTATGTAGGCAAGACCAATTGAGGGACAGGATATCAGGAAAGCTCATAATGCCCTTGTCAAACACACCATTGATAGTGGACCTCATCATGAGTTTAGATTCAGGATTCTTCAGCAAATTCATAGGACTCCTAGAAGGGGGGATGTTGAGAATCACACGGAGAACTGTGAAGTCAACTGGATAATTAGTTTAGCAGACCTGCCCTTTATTAAAATCCAGGAGACTCAAAGTGTCTAAGTGAACATTTTTTTATTATAAAGTATTGATGTTATGATGTTAGGAGATTCATGTGCAATATGTTTTTTAAGGTATCCCAGCTTTTCATGCCTTATTGTTTCAATGTGGATTAGGATTTTAGCTTTGTTGGTTTTTTTCATTATATGTGTGGACTGTTTTTTGTTGAAATACAAGTTAATAAGTAAACTAAACTACTGCTGCCTCATGCTCTTGTAGGTTGTGCCAAAGACTTACTATGATGATGCAGCGGTAGCATTGTCACCTCACTGCAAGAGGTTCTCCAGTTTGATTCTTGGCTGGAGTGTCTTCTGTGTGGAGTCTGCATGTCCTCCCTGCGTTCATATGTTTCCTCCGGGTGCTTTGGTTTCCTCCCATGTTACACAGACATACATCTGGAACATTTCTCCCTGGGTCTCTGCTGAAAATTCGCTTTGTTCCAAGTTGGACTTTCTCGGCAAACAAATGTTAAATAAATAAATAAAATAAATAAATAAATGTTCAAAAAATAAAATAATATAGACTAACTAAAAATTATTTTATTAAGTATCACATAACATTTTGGACCAATTTACAAGACCTAAAATTATAGCACTATATTAAAGTTGTACCTAAATTTATCATGTTATGTTTAATTTAAAACGCAAGCAACTGTTTAAATATTTTTTATTTTATTGTATTTTAAATACGTTAATCAGGTCGATGGACAGTTCCAAAGCATGTTAAAAATGAATGGTACAAGCACTTCCTTGTCATGTGTAATATACATAGATTAGAAATTTCGGGTTAGGAATATTAACAAAGATAATATAATAAAGATACATTACAATGACATTGCAAGAGTAAACAAACACAAATGATACAATTCAACAATATTAATATGATTACTCGCTAGTTACATAGGTTCATAGGTTGGTACTAGGCTATCGGCCCTAGGGCCTATACAAGCCTAGCCATAACAATTCCCTGGATATTTCTTCCCACTATATTTACTTCCCTGGACCCCTGTCTAGCAGGGAGACTGATGTGATCCCCAGGGTGAATTTCCTATCTCCCATCCAATCATCAAGGTTCCTTTTGAAGACGGCCAAGGAGGCGCTCTGCTTGACATGTATTGGCAGTCTATTCCAAAGTATGGGGAGGTTCTGGGTCAGGAACCTATCCCTCTAGCATGTTTTGTTCATTGTGATGACAAGGTTTAGATCCCTGGAGAGTATGACTCTGAGGGACTGGGATTTCTTTAAGTAGAGCATGTCCAACAGCTCAGGGTTTGACATGGCCTTGTATGTTAAGCAGAGATTGCCTCTGAGTAGATGATATGCCACAGACTATAGCTGGAGTTTTGTTAGATGGTCAGCATAGGGCATCTGCTTTAGGCCTGTGATTCTTTTAGTGAGGTATTTCTGCGGCCTTTCCAGCTGGCATCAAGCATCTGTTTTTGTAAGGCCCTTTTGTAGAATATCCACATCATTTGGGGATTCAATAATGGCTCCCAGTTTGCAGTCATCTGCGAACTTTGTTAGCCAGAGTCCCTTAGTGTTGGTCTGTACTTCAGAGAAGTAGATGCCAAACAAGAGCGGTCCCAGTACTGAACCCTGAGGTACTCTACTATTCACTTGTCTGGAGCTGGATTTGGAGTCAGCTACTTTTACAGTCTGGGTTCTGTCAGTAAGCCAGTTGGCAACCCAACGAGTGATGTAGGGATTTATGCCCAGCTTAGTAAGTTTATCTATGATTCCAGAGTAGGGGATGGTGTCAAAGGCCTTGGTGAGTTCCAGATAGGCCGTGTGGACCACCTTAACCTCGTCCACAGCTCTGGAGATTGATTCGAAGAAGTCAATCAGGTTCAGGAGACAAGACTGGCCCTTCACAAACCCAAACTGGGTGGGGTCCAGTGTGTGAAGGTTGCCAATGTCTGTGTTTATAAGTTCCATGATAATGTTTTCCACTACGTACAATAAGGATAAGACAGAGCGATAGCCAGATAGGAGTAGCCCAAACACATAAGTTTTTGTGCAGTCAAAAATAATTGGAAAGTACAGAATTAGAGAAGATGTCATAATCCTTGTATGTACAGTTGCTATAAATGACAAAAAAATGCATCAGATAGACTAGACTATATGAAGAGAGTGTGTCCCCGGCTGGTATGAGCCTAGAACTGAGCAGCATTTTACCTTCACCAAGGATGATGCCACAAAACCACCCAGTTAGGAAACCTCCGTAAAAAACTTCTCCAAAGCCAACTTCATGCTACTGAAGTCAGAAGTGACAAACTTCATGACACCTATGCAGACGGGATCTGAAAGTTGGACTGCTGAATCCTACACTAAGGCACTGTACAAGCACATCCACTCGTGCATGAATCATGCCATCTCAAATAGAACCAAGATGCTCTCCTTCAAAAAAAGGAAGCCAATCTGGTGGTCCCCTGCTATAAACAAACTATACAACAGAAGGAAGAAACTGTTGCAGAAAAGAGGAAAATCTCAGGATGCAAAAAACTCCCTCACCAGCTTAAGTAAGAAGCTGAAATCCCTCATAAAATCCATAAAAGCTAGTTACAAAAATAAAATTGTCAAAGATTCCAAAGACAATCACAATGCATTCCACAGTTATGTCAAGACTCTAAATGACAATGCTCAGATCTGCTCTGAGCTACAACAGAATGGCATTAAATATACTGATCCCAAGGATATTGCCAATATCCTGGCAGATCAATTTTGTGCTAACTTCACCCCCCTCTCAACCCCTAAAGGGCCCATCTAAATACCAAAAGATTGCCAAATTCCAGTAATCATGGCCACACAGGTAGAAACCTCACTCTCCAAAGCTAAGAATACAGCATCCATGGGACCAGATGACATCCCGGGCTGTGTACTACAAGAACTACAAAATGAACTGGCACCTCACCTAAGTGTCATGTTTAATCATAGCCTCACATCAGGCTTCATGCCCACTGAGTGGCACACAGCTACAGTTATCCCACTCCACAAGGAGGGATCCACCTTGGATCCCGGAACTACCGTCCCATCAGTCTGACGAGCCTGATCTGCAAGGGCATGGAACGCATTATCATGGAACTTATAAACAAACACATTGGCAACCTTCAAACACTGCACCCCACCCAGTTTGGGTTCGTGAAGGGCCGATCTTGTCTCCTGAACCTGATTGACTTCTTCAGATCAGTCTCCAGAGCTGTGGGCGAGGGTAAGGTGGTCCACACAGCCTATCTCGACCTCGCCAAGGCCTTCAACACAATCCCCCACTCTGGAATCATAGATATACTTACTAAGCTGGGCATAAATCCCTATGTCACTCAATGGGCTGCCAACTGGCTTACTGACAGAACCCAGACTGTAAACATAGCCGACTCCAAAGCCATATCCAGACAAGTGGAGTACCACAGGGTTCAGTCCTGGGACCACTCTCGTTTGGCATCTACTTCTCTGAAGTACAGGCCAACACTAAGGGACTCTGGCTAACAAAGTTCGCAGATGACTGCAAACTGGGAGCCATTATTGAATCCCCAAATGATGTGGATATTCTACAAAAGGGCCTTACAGAAACAGATGCCTGATGCCAGAGCCATGGGCTCAAGTGTAATGCCAAGAAATGTATAGTCATCCCCTTTGGAAAAAAACATGTACCCATGAATTACCACATTGGTGGCAGTACACTAAACATCGAAAGTGTGATGACAGACTTAGGGACACAGGTGGACAGTGGTCTCACCTTCGATAACTATATCACCACAACAGTCAGGAAATCCTTCTATGTGGCACACCTCATCACTAAGAGCTTTTCATCCAGAAAAAAGGAGGTCATTGTCCCACTGTACTCATCCCTCATTAGACCCATTTTAGAGTACATTGCCCCTTTGGTATGTACCTCACAAGGCATCTGCAACAGCTGGAAAGGCTGCAGGAATACCTCACTAAAAGAATCACAGGCCTAAAGTAGATGCCATATGCTGACCATCAAAAAAACTCCAGCTATACTCTGTGGCATATTGTGTACTCAGAGGTGATCTCTGCTTAGCATACAAGGCTAAGTCAAACCCTGAGCTGTTGGACATGTTCCACTTAAAGAAATCCAAATCCCTCAGAGCCAAATGCTCCAGGGATCTAAATGTTGTCATCACAATGAGCAAAACATGCTGGAGCGACAGGTTCCTGACCCAGTGACTCCCCATACTCTGGAATAGACTGCCCATACATCTCAAGTAGAGTGCCTCATTGGCCAAAGGAACCTTGATGATTGGATGGGAGATAGGAAATTCAACCCGGGGATCATGTCAGTCACCCTGCTAGACAAGGGTCCAGGAAAGTAAATATTGTGGGGAGAAATATCCAGGGAATTGTTATGGCTAGGCTTGTATACACCCTAGGGCTGATAGCCTAGTACCAATCTATGAACCTATAAACCGAAAATGACTGACTTTAATAATTGGCTTAGTTTCTAGTGTCATTCTAAGGGGGTATAATATTTGTCAGCATGGAAGGAGATGGTTGACAGATAATGCTGCTTTGCCAGGGATGGTCTGCACCTCTCCCCTCTAGGCTTTCCAATATTAGCTAAACTATTGTCCTCCCCCACAGTGCCTTTTTTAGGCAATGCCAAACAAAGTACTTCCAACACCTCAAATCAAAACAAAGTAAATCTAAAGGTGTTACTGCTCAATGCTAGGAGTCTAAACAAAAAACTCCACTTTTTTCAAGCTCTCCTAACCCTAAGATAATGCTGATATCTGTGCAGTCATTAAGACATGGTTTAAAGCCATGGAGAGCACAATGGCAGTGCAAGGCTATAATGCCTTCCACACATCTAGATCAATTACTACATAGACAGGGACTAAAGGTGGAGGAGTCTCAATTTACATCAAAAATAAATATACCTCAAGGCTCATCAAACAGGACAATGCACTTGAACTTCTTGATGTTCAAATCACCATAGGCAAAATCTCATATCACTTCCTTACAAGCTATAATTCCCCCTCTATGATCCAGGGAAACCATAACATGTTTTTAAACTTACTGAAACATTCACCATCCAACCCAATACCATATTCATAGGCGACTTTAAATATCGCACTATTAACTGGGAATCATATATGACATCAAAAGTACAGGGACAGAGACTCCTGGATTTTGTGAACACAAACTCCCTGGACCAGACTGCCAATACACCAACCAGAGGTGCAAATATATTGGATCTGGTCCTCACTAATATGGGAGAGTGCTGCACACCCCTAGATTAATGTCTTCTCTCGTAACTTTGACCACAAAATGGTCTCCTTAAAAGTAAAAATAAAACCTGTAAACCCAGCTAACGCTGGAATATTGAGGAACTAGTCTAAGGCTAACTTCTTACTATTAAGTGATAAGCTGGCAAAATTTCATGCCCCCCCAAACACTGAGAACACTGCTGCCATTGTGGAACTGTTCACAAAAACCCTACATAAGCATGTTAATAGCTGATTAGAGGCAGCTGTACACACCAGGAAGACATATAGAACTAACTCAAAAAACAAGCCATCCTGGTGGAATCACAATATTAATAACCTGTAAAATAGAAGGAAGATAATGATGGCAAAAATTCTCATCAAACTAAATAAACAACTCAGAGAACAAATAAAGTCTACCAAAGCCAAATTGGAGGTATGGTCTCCCAGGCCAAGGACAACCACAAGGCTTTCTTTAGCTATGTCCACATATATATATCTATCTATATATATATATATATATATATATATATATATATATATATATATATATATATATATATATATATATATATATATATATATATATTTCTACTGAGCCAGAAGATATAACAAACCTACTGGCTGATAAATTTAGCTCCAACTGTACCCCTTTCTTCTCCTCAACCTTGCCTCAGGAAATCCCATCAAATACAACTTCCCCCTAGTATCTCTAGGGAACAGGTCCTTAATGATCCCTTTAAGGCCATGAACACTTTATCAGTGAGCCCAGACAATATCACTGGATGCCTTCTTAATATCATGAAACATGACCTATCAGGCCATCTGTAATTGCTATTTAACTGAAGCCTCCAAACAGGCTTTCTGCCTCATGAATGGAGAACAGCAACAGTAATCCCTCTGCACAAAGGTAGGCCATCAACAGACCTTGGAAATTACAAACCCATCAGTCTCACTACTCTCATATGCAAAGCCATGGAAAGAATTAACATGGAGATGATCAATAATGGCATATTAAACCTCCAGACACTGGACCCAACTTGATTTGGTTTCATCAAGGGCAGGGTAGAGGTCACTGAAGCAGTGGATGAAGGCAAAACAGTTGCCTACATTGACCTTGCCAAGGCATTTGACATAATACCCGACTCTGGCATTGTTGACAAACTCAAGAGGTTAGACATAAACCCTTATGTCACCCAGTGGACAGACAGCTGGCTCACAGACAGCACCCAGAAAGTCAGAATTGGGGAGTCCATCTTTATAAAAGGACAGCCACAAGCAGAGTATCTCTGGTATTGGTCTTAGGCTCGCTCCTTTTTGGAATTTACTTCTTTGAAATTAAGGCCAATGTCAAAGGGCTATGGCTGACTAAATTTGCAGAAGACTGCAAATTAGGAGCAGTCAAAAAATCTTCCACTGACATAAATGTTTTCAAGGAAGGGCTGATACAGACAAATAACTGGTGTTACAGCCATGGATGAAAACTAAAAGTCAACAAATATATAATAGTATCCTTCAGGAAGTCATTCACCACCAGCAACTCTCATGTTGAGAACACACCTCTACAAGCTGACTCAGTAGTCAGGGACTTGGGGACATACATAGGCAGTAATCGAGTCTTTGACCATCATATGTCTACAGTAGTGAGAAAATAATTAAATGTTGTGCAATTTATAAGCAAAGGCATGGCATTTAGTTATAAGGAAATCATTATTCCATTGTATTCAACATTCATCAGACCTATCACTGAGTATAATGCTCCCATTGGTATGTACCTAACCATGCACATCAACAACTGGAATTTCTGCAGAGGTTTCTCACTAAACGAATACAGGCTGTAACATGTCTTATGGAGACTGCCTCAAGGTTCTATCCCTGTATTGTCTTCTACAGGCTACTGAGGAGTGATCTATGCCTGGCTTACAAGGCCTTGTCAGAATCTGCCCTGATGGACCTCCTGAATATCCACAAAACAAACAACACCAGAATTACCTATTCTAAAGACTTAAACCTTGCCTGTGATATAACTAGGACACGCTGGAGAGACAGGTATGTATTCCAGAGATGACCCCTTCTTTGGAACAGGCTCCCCCCTCCATGTGAAGCAGAGTTCCTCCCTAACCCAATTCCAATGCAACTTGGACAACTGGATGGGGAACCGGAAATTCAGCCCCGGCTTGGCACCTATGTCTCTAATGGACACAAGCAACCTGTAAACGGTTCATCTCCCAGGCCTCTACATCTAAATGTTTCATCTCCCAAGCTCCTGCTTACACTTATCAACGGTACCAGAACTTGTCAGCGATTGGGATGCATGGCTAGGCTTAAAAAGGCCTTTGTGTTCATTAGCCTAGTCAACAGGTATGAACCTGTGACCCTAAATATTTAGAGCGTAAGGTAGGAAGTAGCTGAAGGAAGTAGCAGTGTAATTTTACTGCATGTGGTAGAGAAGGGTATATATCAGTTCTTCAAAAACTCTTTCCAGCGAATGCTAAATCGTTGACCCGTATTCAGTGAAATTCACTTCCGCGATTCATTGAATACTTACAGGGCAAAGGTGTAGATGGCCAACTACACAACTTTGCCCTTTTCTCCACTGTAGTGCAATCTCGGAGTTGGTATATTTAGTTAGGGGGGTGCATCCCCCCACATGGGTGGGTTTGGTTTAGCTATATTTGTGTTGGGTTGCAGGGCAAGTATTTGTTCGCCCTTTAAGTATTCAGCGAATCGCGGAAGTGAATTTCGCTGAATACAGATCAATGAAGTTGCATTCTCTGGAAAGGTTTTTGGCAAACTAATATAGACCTGGTACAGAAAGATCAGTAGAACGATGTTCTGAATTGGGGTACAGTTTGCACAGTCTCAGGAAATTTCACAGTTTGACTTAGGTGGAAAAGATAAAGACTGGATGTGGTCCTGTACATGTCCAGGACAAATGCCACTGTTATCTTTCGCTTGCCATATTGTCATTCCATTTCTCTTCATTCACAGTCCTATACTCTACAGCCAGTCTTCTCCTATTCATGAATAGTTTTACTAGCATCTCCCAGCTATATACATTATTTTCTGACACTGTTCTCCCTCCACCTCTATATTTCTAATATAAACCTTATAACAGCCAGGAATATTACTGTCTCTGAACCTGCTGTACATCTCACCTCGTAACTACAATATTAACATTTTCTGACCTACCTAGATCCTTCCCTCACTTCCATTTCTTTGAATTTCTAAGCACTAAACACACAATCTATTATTTATCTGACAGACCCACTAATACACCTCTTCAAATACTCAATGTTCAGCATCTACTAATGCATAAGTATTTTTTATAGTGTAACAGTTGCCTCCACTTTCACATTAATGTAATCTAATTAGCACATGTATGTGCAACTATTAATGTTATTTAATGGTTGTTCATGTATATTACTGAAAGTTGGTTTTGCAGCTTTTCTCCTTGGGCTTCCACTGAAAAGTTTTTTTTTTTAATAAACCCATTCAGAAAACCCTGGAAAGGCAAAATAAAAAAAATAAATGAATGTAGTGTTGGTGTGGTGGAAAGGAAATATTAACCAGCATCTCTGAAACATTATGTATTCAGTGCTGTTTAGGAAGATTTTACCACTTGGTTGGGAACAGTTTATGGAAGCACTTTTCACCAGTTGATTTTTTTATATGTAGTTTCTGTAATGTAGCACAGCCATCTGAGTTTTCTTGGAAATCATAGGGGTAGTTTTCATTTGTTGTAGTTTGTTACAGAATGACGTTCAAGTCATACATTAATATGTGAAGCAAAATAAAATGAATGTTGCTATAGCCATTATGAGATGGTTAGCAATTTCTAGGGTAGTACAGTGATGTCATAACAGAGTTAAGAAGTGGAATATTTTATTTTATGTGGTCTGCAGAAAACTATTGTTGCAGGTAGAATTTAACGCAATAAGACAGAGGTCATGCTCTCATCTTAGTATGAGAACCCTTGATGTTAATGCTGCTCTGCCTTCACAATTAGGCAGTTAAGAGTACATGAAGGAATAAATGTAATGGATGAGGTTATGGTCTAGAATCCTGAAGGCTTCCAAGAGTGACATCACCTTAGCTTTGTTTCAGTCTAGGCAGCTTGCAAACCTTACAAGCAAAAGTTAGGCTGACGTGTAAGTCAAACAAAACATTTTCCAATTTCTTAATAAGGCAACCTGCATAAAGTGTATTCATTTTACCAAGGAATTTTGAAGTGTTTAGAACCCACTTTGTTAAAAAAGGCGTTGCCAACAAATATGCATTAAAATCAGACACTAAGTTCACCTACTGTGCTGCCTGTTTGAATATTACCAATGCAGAATACACTGCAATACCAAAAAGTCACTGTGCATACAGAGCAGAAGATATTACATAACAGAATGAAAACACTCACATGAACATAGATCTACATATACAGAAACACACGTGTACGTTCTGATTTATAACAACGTGAAAGTTAATCTTTAGCAAACATGCAATCTTTAAAGCAAATAAGTCTGAATTATTTCTTAATATAAAATGGCTATGAATTTTTAAAGGAAATCAGGTAAAAGTGTAATTAATATCAAATATCTGAGGGCAACATAATCACCTTAGAACAGATCTTTTACATGAACAAGATACTCAGAGGCAGTCCATGCAACTTGTTTCTTTGTGCAACATATCTGCTGATTTTCAATAACTTACTAATGTTGGATACAGTGTCAAATAATACTTGCAGTAACTTCACTTGTAATATTATCAGCTTATTGTTACTTGGCTACTGTCATAAATGACAGGCAGATAAATAATATACTTACCTTTAGGGTGCCAAGGATCTGTAAACTCGTACTTTCCAATACCAACAGTTCGCAACATCTGAACTCCATTTGAATTATCCAAGGTAGCTGGCTGACTGACTGTTAATTGAGAAGGAGACTGTCCATTGACCACTGTAACATTATTAGGCAATGCAGATGAATGCAAAGCAGGTGGTGGCATCATAGGGCAAGTCATATGTCCATTACCAATGATAGGGTTGACTTGATTGACATGGCCAACACTTGTCACGGCTGTCACTGCAGGGATGGGGATTGGCTGACTGTTTGTGTACAGTGACTGATTTTGAAGATTCACCACCATGTTAGAGAGAGGCTGTGAAGGCTGTTGCTGTAGCTGATAATGATGAGCTGACATGAGTGGGAGCTGTGGAGGTACGGGATGAGGAATTGTGGGAGCCACTGCAATGACAGGAGCCTGCACATTCACTGCCTGACTGAAAACTGAAGGCTGTGCCATTCCATATGTCTGTGTGGCAAGCGCAGATTGACTGACTGTGACAACTGGTGCAACCCAAGAAGCTGTACCTGGAAAAAATGAACACAAGTTGTAAATCGCCTAGATGAAACACAGAAACAAAATAAAATTATACCAAATATAGGTTGTTTAACATGCCTGATTTCTCACAAGGCAAAATAATACTCTATCAAACCCTAACAGCCCACTGAGTAGTCATGCATTATTTATAAAGCATAAGTTAATGTTCATAAGTTATTTGATTACTGTGGACTACACCAGTTTTTGTAGGCATGATAGGCACATACACAACAAATTCACCACATCAGTTATTTGTGAGAGGCCTCCTCCCTGTGTCTCCAGCAGGAATAACCCTTCCTTCTACCTTCAGTCTAGCATGTTTTTTTGCAAATGCTTCTGCCCTCATATTTGTGTTTGCACTCTTTGAAGGTGCATGGTGTGATGTCACATATCACACTAGATCAGTATGCCTGGCCTAAGGGCCTAACAGTTTGCCACCCGAATCCCATTTTGTAAGAAGACAATTAAGTAAATTGTACTGTACAAAGACATATACAAACTGATTTACCAGAATTAGAAAATCTGAACAGCAGCCACTAAATGGAGGGGGCTGCCCAAGTTAGCATTGTATAAGGATAATTATGACCCACAAAGGAATAGCTGCTCAAACATCAGACAATATGGTTATGATGTACTTGTTATATTCAACATCTGGAGTTCTCAGTGGGCATATAATTTAGAAGAATTCCAAGTACCTTTGAAATGTCCCTGAATATAAGAGCCAGAGGACAACTAAAGGGTCAAGGCTCAGAAGTCTGAAGAATGAAGCATTGAGGTACCACAGGAAATGTGTTTCCTGAATTATGCTCCAGGAAAACATAGTTGTTAAATATGTGAATGAATGGGCAGTTGACCATGATCCAAACTTCTGCAATGGAAGAATTTTGGAAACAAGCACTGCAAGAAGTTCTAATCTTGGTAAAGTAGCCTTTAACGGAAGCATTTTCTAATGAAGACTTGTCTGTCTAATGCAAATGCATGTAACAATCCACCTGGAATGTATTTAGATAAGAACTTTTACTCTCCCTCGGCCACTTCATGAAAAAAAATCTTCAGTGTTCTGAAACTCATATGGTCACTTCCAGTAAAATGTGAATTGGTGCTGCATGCTCAAGAAGTGAAGGGTTCTTTCTGCCCTGGTTTATGCCTCAGAAAGAAAACGGAGATCAATGGGCTGGTTTAATGCCAATTTTTATACCACTTTCATAATAAAATGTGTGCTTGTCCTGAGGGATATCCAAGCATTGTGAAACAGTGAATATGCTCCCCTACAAAAACTGGTCCAGTGCTTCAAGATTACATAAACTTAACTAACAACTGGCACAAAAGGCATCTTCCGTGAGATGAGCACCTAATGATAGACTTGAACAGAGGACTGGAATGCCTGTCAGGTATGAAGTTAAGGTACTAAAGGAGGGAAAGGTTATTTTTAAGGAGGAAAGAGATGCCAAATCTATTTAAGAAACAGCCTGACCAGCTGATACTTCATCACGGATATGTGCTCCACATAATCATGATGAGTAAAAAAAGCTACGCTGTCTACCCTAACTGTGCAATAATTGAGAAGCAAACATACACATAGTCATCTAAGGTAGGTTAATCACCTGCATGCTTACAAATTGAAGTTGCATAAAATACATTTGTCCTCGGAGAGGAAGTTTTTCCACTCTGATGTATAAATGTGATAAGTGAAATTCCTTCTTGTAGCTTCAACCTCCCTCAAAATCCTGGCTAGAATGTCTGACTGGATCTGAGGATCTAAACCAGAAACCATACCCTGAGATGGAGCCAATTGTTCTACTAACCTGTGACTGGGAGAGGAGTTTGAACTTAAAAACTTCCCTAACTCACACTTGGAAACCTTCCTGCACTGTCTTGTGCGTCGTCTCATTTTTACTGGTCTGTGCAGCAGACAACAGTCCCCGTCACACTCTGTGTGGGTTCTAATGAAAGGAAATACTGCCAGCACAGCTAGCTGGAATTTTGTAAATAATTATATGTCATTGGTGAATATCGAAATGATTTATACAAGATGCCTGTGTTGCAAATGTATTAGAACTGTATGTCATGTGTATCTCAAACTACTTCTACAGATGTGTGTATTGAAAAGCTATTTGCAAAGTGCTGTTTGAAATGCAACCAGTGTGTCCTACTGGAAGAGAACAGTACTGTACATGCATTATTGTAACTGTTTAAATATATATGCTTAACAGAGGAAACTGGAGGGTTAACCTCAGTCCGGCAAACTTTAGAAAAATATCTGAAATTACATTACTTTATATGCTACACAATAAAAAGGCTATCTCTCAAGTTTTCAGTGCAGCTAGAGACACAAGGGCTGTATTAGGAAGCTTTATGTATCGTCCTTGGAGTGAACTAATCGCTACATTTGAAGCATGAAGGAATGCAATTGTTTTATGACTTCCAGCATCAGCAGAAAGTTCTTAGGAACAACCCTTGTCTGTATATTTTACAGGTAGATGCTAAATGCTGCTAGCTTCTAGCAATAGGGGTTTTGGTCTGGGAACTAGAAGTCAGATGACCAGAAATGATGTAATTCTGCAAGCTATTCCAGCAGTAATATTTTAGATATTAATTTGAGAAGTCTTAGTGACACAGATCATTTTGCATTCTGTCTTGGAGCTGACAACAGCACTAAGAACCATTCACCACATCTGCCTTGCTCTAATGAAATAAGTTTCTAGGGAACAGTACAACTGTCTTAGATACAGTCAGGTATATAGTAAAGCTTAGTTTAGATGTTTTTCTTTATTTGTGTGAGCCTGTACTGCAATGTTATTTTAAATATTTCCCATGGTTTTGAACTCTGATGTCCCTTTGTATATATATTTAGTATTGTCTTGTTCTTTTATTATTTATTATTAAATATATTTAAACCTTTGTGGCTGATCTGTGTAGAGATATTTAAATTTTGAGAGTACTTGTATATTTATTTGGTGACACTGTGTCAGCCACTCCTAATCGCCTTGCTCTGGGTCAAACTACCATTTGTATTAATATTAATATTACACAGTAAGATTGGACACCCTTTGTTAAGGGCCTTAAAGTAGCTGATAAGGAGTGAGTAGTGGCAGTGATAACTACATTATAGTCTGGGCAGAAGGGGGAATAGCTAGTAAACCTATGCCAGCCTTTCCCAGGAGTATGTGTGCGTGTATGTATGTATGTGTGTGTGTGTGTGTGTGTGTGTGTGTGTGTGTGTGTGTGTGTGTGTGTGTGTGTGTGTAAAACAAACCTAAGTGTGTGTGTGTCAGCTACTTGGGCAGGGACACGAAGCACTGGTTGGACATAGAGGGTGATGGAGGTCTTGGCTTGATCACTCAGCTGAGATCTTAACTCTATAGTTGTGCCAGTGGGGAGTCTTATTGGGGATCTGGAGGAAGAGGGAGAAACCAGCCCCAGACTGACTGTGGTCTCTGTGTGCTCTTAAGGGAAACTGCACTTGATGCAGAGAGATGCATCTGGAAATACTGTGTGTGTACCTGTTATCCTCTCAGTGAACATCCCACACTGTTGCCAGTGGTCATCACATTTGGTGGCAGTGCTGGGATCACCACATCACATACCAGGATTTGGTGGTGTGGATACTGAACTCCTGTAGCCTGTAAACAGTGGTCACTAAAGAAGGTGTTTGTACTCTCAAGCAGCCACACAGTACACATTCAGAGTTTCATATCACAATAGTTTTATTTTTTTTTGTTAGCTTAGCTTGTCATGGAGAGCAGGCAAGGGTGAAAGGTGTCAGCAGAGGAGTATGGCAAGCTGACAAGGAGCCAGTTGGCTGAGATGTCCCAAGCCAAAGGATTGGTGCATGTCAACCTGACTAAAGCAGAAATGACTGCAGCCTTAGCCACAGCTGCATCACAGACCAGCAATTAGGGGAACAACCAGACTGGCTTTGGGGGTGTACAACTCTCAGAAAATGGACAGTTCAACTTTGCCTCAGAGGACTTAAAAATCCATCTGGAGTTAAAGAGACTTGGACTGTATGCCAGACATTTGGAAATTGAATCATCAGAGAGACTGCGGTGTTTGGAGGCTGAAGAAAATGAAAGGCAGAGGTATCCTGAAAAGGAAATGCTGACTCTTTGCCAGGGTCATGGAGGTAATGGGGAAGGGAATAACCGAACCCCAGAAGCAATAAAGGTCAGTAAGTTTCTTCCACAATTTATAGAGGGTGATAATTTTGATAGTTTTATTCATATGTTTGAAAGGGTATGTAAACAACATAATGTTGATCAAGTGCTCTGGATACAGTTCCTGACCCCCTTACTCCATGGTAAAGTTGTAACTGCTGCTTCTAAATTATCTGATACTGATTACTTGAATTATAATACAGTTAAAAATTGTTTATTGGAATGTTTTAATGTAAGCACAGTCGCAAGGCAGATGAAAGTGTGCATGATTTTATTGCTGAGCTAAGCACTTATTTTCACAGGTTGGTGAATGAGTGTCAGGTCACCACTTTTGAAGGGCTGGCAGACATTTTGGTGGGGACGCAATCCCTTAGCACTTTGCCTGAGGACATGAAAATCTGGTTGGCAGAGAATGTAACACCACAGATGAGTTGGGGAAAAGGGGATACCTATACCTAGCAAGCAGGGCATCACTGCACAGGAAAGAGATACCCAGTTTTGCACATGGATCTAGAGGTACCCATTGTGGGCAGTCTAAACTGCCCCAAAAGAGTCCCCAGTAAAAGAGAAAGCCACTAGTTCAGGTACACGACCAGGATCAAGGGTTAAATGTTTTAAATGTAATCAGTGGGGCCATGTAGCATATAGATGTTCATGAAGACAAGGTGGGGAACAAAAGGTGGGAGAGCCAGTAAATGAGAATGACAAAATCCCAGCAGTAAAGTGTCTGGAGACAACAAGGGTACCAAACTACCATGAAGTTATATCCTGTCTTAGTAGGCGGGCCACTGCTAAGAGAGACTCAGCCTCTGACCTACCCATTGTGAAACCTGCAATGGTTAAAGAGGAGCTCTACTTACTTGGGCAGTCTACCCCAGTCAGAGCTTTAGGAGGGACCCCATTCAAAATACCTTTGGCTAGGGTTCACTTTGACTGGGAGGGTGGAAAAGGAAGCAAGCAAGTAGTTGTGTTTGAGGATATCCCTGCAGATGTCCTGATAGGGAAAGATTTTGATAATGCAGCTTGGAAACAGGCATGTGGGTCTGTTAGCCTGGGGGGACCCAGACAGATCGCACACCTGAAGCCAGGACTGGTGAGTTGGCTACTTCAGGGAGGAAGCTACCCTGTAGCAGTCAGACTAAAGGTGAGCCACAGCTGCTGGTGGGAACAAATGTTCCCTTTGACAGAGTGACTGCAAGGGCAGAGGTGAGTAGTAGTACCCAGGCTGAGAGTGAGGCACCACTGTCAGAGGATACCAGACTTCCTGTGGAAGGGGAACTGGGAAGGGTTACGAAGAGAGAGTTGAGACAGGCTCAGCTCTCAGGCCCTACTTTGGCTTGAGGGAGGTAGCCTGGGAGGTGCCTGATTCTCAAGGAAAAGGGAAATCTGTATACTGGGACAAAGGGTTACTGTATAGAGAGTGGACCCATGGGGGAGGGCTAGAGGGTGACAGAATACAGCAGTTGGTAGTGCCTAGACCCTACCATCTGGCACTTCTAGCCATAACCCACGACATTCCTTTTTGTAGGTCATGTGGGCATAAAGTGTACCAAGAGATGTATTATGCAGAACTTTTATTGGCCTGGGATTTCCAAGGATGTAACAGGGTACTGCAGGACCTGTGAGCAGTGCCAAAAAGTAGACAAGGCAGGAGACAAGGTCAAAGCTCCTTTGATGTCTTTGTCAGTGATTGAGGAGCCTTTTCATAGGGTAGCTATGGATATTGTAGGGCCTCTGAGTACTCCATGTTCCACAGGGAAATGGTATATCCTAGTGGTAGTAGATTATGCTATCAGATACCCTGAGGTGGTGGCCCTGTCATCCAGTGAGGCAGAAAAAGTGGCAAATGCTTTGTTAGAGATTTTCAGCAGGGTAGGTTTCCCAAAAGAAATACTGACTGACTGATGTGCCACTTTCATGTCAGATCTGCTGGCTTGTTTGTGGAAGCACTGTGGGGTGAAGCACCTAAAGACCAGCCTTTACCATCCCCAGACTAATGGTCTGGTGGACAGGTCAAACTCTACACTAAAGACCATGCTACCGGCATTTGCAGACCAGTTTAAGAGGGAGTGGGACAAATATTTGCCCTATCTGTTTGTTACAGAGAGGTGCCTCAGGAATCCACAGTTTGTTCGCCCAATTCACAGTTTTTTCACCCTTTGAGTTGCTGTATGGGCATAGGGTGAAGGGACCTGTAGATTTGATTCATGAAGAGTGGGAGGGTGAGTGTGAATCTCACAAGGAGTCTGTTGTGGCATATTGTCCTAAACCTTAGGAAAAGGCTCAAGAATTCATGGGCTTGGCCCAGATGAACCTGGCAGAAGCCCAACAGCAGAAAAAGGTCTGGTATGACAGGAATGCTCAAGCTAGAGAGTATGCTGTGGGGCAGCAGGTTATGTTTCTCATTCCTGTCAGACACAACAAGCTGCAGGCAGCTTGAGACTGATCCTTCAAAGTGGTAAGGAAGGTCAGTGATGTTAACTACCTGGTAGAACTGCTAGGCAGGAGACAGGAGCACAAACTGTTCCATGTTAACATGATGAAACCTTACCATGATAGGGAGGCCCTGGTGTTAAGTATTTGCAGTAGAAGGAAGGAGGAGTCTGAGGGGGATCTATGGCTACAGGGAGCCAGCCTGCAAAATCTCACATTACTACAGTGGATCTTACGGTTGCAGGCATATGATAGGACAGTTCAGCACTATAGTGGGGTCAGCAATGCCAAGGCAGCTGGAATCTCAAGACAGTGTATGGGGTAATGTATTCCCAGATAGGCTCATCCCTCTCAATCAATGTTTCTCAAGAATCACTTGAAAAACTAGCTTAAGTCTTCAAAGAGGGGAAGAAGTGTGATGAAAGGAGATACTGCCATTACAGCTAGCTGCAATTTTGTAAATAATTATGTCATTGGTGAATATTGAAATTATTTACACAAGATGCTTGTGTTACAAATGTATTAGAACTGTATGTCATGTGTATATCAAATTGCTTGTACAGACATATGTGTTGAAAAGGTATTTGCAAAGTGGTGTTTGAAATGTAACCACAGTGTGCCCTACTGGAAGAGAACAGAAATGTGCATGTGTTATTGTAACTGTTTAAATGTATATGCTTAACAGGGGAAACTGGAGGGTTAACCTCAGTCCAGCAAACTTTAGAAAACTATCTGAAATTAAATTACTTCATAGGCTATGCAATAAAAAGGATATCTCTCAAGTTTTCAATGCAGCTAGAGATACAAGATCTGTACCAGGAAACTTTCTGTATTGTCCATGGAGTGAACTAATTGTTACTTTTGAAGCATGAAGGAATGCAATTGTTTTATGACTTCCAGCATTTGCCAAAGATCTGAGGAAAAGCCCTTGTCTGTATACTTTTACAGGTAGATGCTAAATGCTGCCAGCTTCTAGCAATAGTGTTTTGGCCTGGGAACTAGAAGTCAGATGACCAGAAATTATGTCATTCTGCAAGCAATCCCAGCAGTAATATTTTAGAATTTAATCTGAGAAGTATTTTAATGAGACAGAGCATTCTGCATTCTGCTTGGACCTGACAGCAACAATAAGAACCATTCACCAAATCTGCCTTGCTCTAATGAAGTAAGTTTCTAGGGAACAGTACAGCTCTCTGAGATACAATTAAGGAACATAGTAAAGCTTAGTTTAGATGTTTTTCATTATTTGTGTGAGCCTGTACTGCAATGTTATTTTAAATATTTCATGTAGTTTTGAACTCTGATGTCACTGTGAATATACACTTAGTATTGTCTTGTCTTTTATCATTTATTATTAAATATATTTAAACCTTTCATTGTGGCTGATCTGTGCAGAGATATTTACGTTTTGAGAGTACTTGCATATTTATTTGGTGACTGTGTGGGACACTCCTAACAGCCTTGCTCTTTTTCAAACTACCATTTGTATTAATATTAATATTACACAGTAAGATTGGTCACCCTTTAATAAGGGCCTTAAAGTAGCTGATAAGGATTGTCGGGTGGCAGTGATAACTATATTACAGTCTGGGCAGAAGGGGGCATAGCTAGTAAACCTATGCCAGCCTTTCCCAGAAGTGTGTGTGTGTGTGTGTGCCTGTGTGTGTGTGTGTGTGTGTGTGTGTGTGTGTGTGTGTGTGTGTGTGTGTGTGTGTGTGTGTGTGTGTAAAACACACCTCCAAGAGTGTGTGTGTCAGCTACTAGGGCAGGGACATGAATCACTGGCTGGACTGAGAGGGTGCTGGAGTTCTTGGCTTGGTCACTCAGCTGAGATATGAACTCTATATAGCTGTGCCAGTGGGAAGTCTTACTGGGGATCTGAAGGAAGAGAGAGAAACCAGCCCCAGACTGACTGTGGTATCTGTGTGCTCTTAAGGGAAATTGCACTTGATGCAGAGAGCTGCATATGGAAATATTGTGTGTGCACTTGTTATCCTGTCAGTGAATGTCCGCTACTGTTGCCAGTGGTGAGGATTAAGACTCCTTGATTACTAGTCCAGTGGAGGCTCGTCACTCGAGCCTTCTTTCACTGTGTAATAAACAGGCCATTTTTCAGGATGACCCAGTGCTGGAAGACCCTGATTTGGCAAGAGTCCAAAAGCCTTAGCTCCAGGAGAGGACAGGAGAAGCAGTTCATTGAGTCTGCCAGCACATATATGCCATCTAGGATGTGAACACTTGACAGATTGATGCCTCTGATAGCGAGACTTTGTTAAGCCTATGGTATGCTACATTTCCACATAGGGCTAGTGGTATACAAACTTCTGACTGGCCATGACATTTTACTTTTTAAGTATTTATGGGTACAGTCAGGACAATAAAGACAGACCCCACCTGCTTCAGACATGCATATTGGCCTGAGTGTACCTATAAAGACTTAAAAAGTAAAAAGTCATGGGCATTCAGAAGCCATGTAGCTGAAACACTGTTATGCCCTAAAAGTGTCATTTGCATATATCCCATGGGCCTCCACTATAGGAGGTTTACGGTATTGCTGCACACTCCCTTGCTATGCCTGTATGTATACTTATAAATTGCTCCCTCTCTGAGTCCAAAGTACCATCTATCTGGAAACAGTTCTATACTCTTCCTATTCATAAAGGAGATAACTCCACTGAAAACTTTAATTTCAGACCTATTGCCATCCTCTCCCTTCTCTCTAAAGTCTTTGAGAAATGTATACACAAACAAGTCATGCTTCATCTCTCACATGAAAAACTACTCACTCCTACACAACATGGTTTCCGCCCCAAACACAGGACATGCACAGCTCTACTATCCTTTCTCAACACTATTTCTTTAGCCAAAGACAATCACAAGCTCATACCCTGCCTATTCCTTGACCTCTCAACGGCATTCAATACTGTCTCTCACTCTCTCCTACTTAGCAAACTTACAGACCTTAACTTCTCCCCAGATACAGTAGCATGGTTGTCTAGCTATCTCACTGGCCAGCAGCAGTCAGTGAGATGGGACGTGGCACTATCTATCACCCTCGCAGTAAGAACAGTTGTCCCCCAATGATTCATTCTTGGTCCTCTCCTATTTAACATCTTCACTAATACACTTTACTCCTCTTGTCCTCAATCTACCATTGTCCAATATGCTGATGACTCTACAGTCATCACCATTGCTGACTCACCCTCTGAACTACTATCAACTACCCAGACATCCTTTAACTCAGCAGAGACATGGCTCACCAATAACCAACTCATCCTCAATCCCCCAAAAATTAATTGTTACTCTTTCTTCCTGAATCTGCCAACCACATGAAATCTTCCTTCTCCAAAACATCCCTAAACAATACCCCTATACAAGTCAAGAATAGCACAAAACTACTTGGCATTATCATAGATGATCAACTAAAATTCGACCTACAAATTAACAATTGTATCAGAAAAAATACACCAAAAACTAGGACTCCTGTATAGGAATAACAAATTCCTCATCGCTGAAGCTAGGATCTCTCTTACTCATGCCTACCTATTACCTTGCTTAATTTATTGTTCCCAAATACTTACTAATATAAACTGCTCCATACTCACCAAATTAGAAACAACCTATCTCAAGATAGCTATATTTGCTGCCCAAGAAACATACAAATGTCACCACTGCCTCTCCCTGAAACACCTGAACTGGTTTGAACTACCTCACCTACTCCTACAATCCCAGCTCCAAATCATACACTCCATACTATATCTGCCTGATTTCTGCCCTAGTCTATCCTCCCTTATCTCCCATTATATCCCTACTAGACACCTCCGAAGCACACCCAAGGGCATATTAAAGGTTTACAAACCAAAATCCAAAACAGGGTGCAACTTGTATAGCTACTACCCCTCCAATGGTTGGAACAAATTCCCACTTGAAATAAGGAACCAAACTCTCCCCAAACAATTTAAATTAGCCACCAAAGACTATTTTAAAAACCACTGGACCTGCCATTTTATACCCCCCAACCACTACCTACCTATAAAGTACTGTCAAATTAAGTCATGACACTTAACTTGAATTACTTACATTCTATTGCCTTTGATGTTACTTCCTAAGTTTATGCTATACACTACCTACTGAAACTTAGATTAGCAAACTGCCTATGCTATACACTGCCTACTGAAACTTAGATTAGCAAACTGCCTATGCTATACACTGCCTACTGAAACTTAGATTAGCAAACTGCCTATGCTATACACTGCCTACTGAAACTTAGATTAGCAAACTGCTTATGCTATGCCTACTGAAACTTGGATTAGCAAACTGCTTATGCTATACACTACAGACTGAACCTAGATTAGCAAATTTACTAAACTATAACATATTACTTGCTATACTTTAATTATTATCATCATTTGTAAACAGTATTATATAATTCAACTGTACTATTTTTTGTAACTTATTTATTTATTTATTTATTTATTTCCAGTTTGATAACCGGGGAAGTCCACTGGGCTCGGAAGCCCGTTTTCAGTGGAGGCCCGGGGAGAAAAGCTCCGTGAGAATACATTGTAGTAATACATTGAACACAAAAACACAAGCATACATTGAAGATAATACATTGCACACAAAAACACAGCAAAGAGACTGAAAATTAATACATTATATACAAAAACACTCAGAGTTCTAATAGCAAATATTTTAACAGTTTTTAAACAATGAAGTACAGTAGGCAATATGAGAAATTTGTTTTTATGCTACTGAAATGTAACGTGAAGTAGGAAATAAAAGGAAAATATAGAATGAGTTTGAATGCAAGAGCAGGTAAGCAAAGAGAGGACAGGAGGCAGATAGCAGAAGAAGAGGTAGAGTAATGTTCATGTTATGAATGAGTGCAGAAGAACATCTAAAAGATTCAATTGTGAGACTAGGCAGACAAGAGGGTAGAGGGATGAGACCACTTAAGGGAAGTAAAGGGTTTAGTCAGGGAGGGGGGAGGAGATAAGAGGAAGAGGGAGGGAGCTAAGGACTGACCAAGGTTGAAGAAGGGAACCCGGGGTTCATAGCTTGTAGTGACTCTTAGGAGGGAGGAACTAGGAGGAACTAAGATCTAGGTAGGAAGTAGACAATTACATTTCCAATTTTGGGAAAGGTGAGAATGGAGAAGAGACTTGAACTGTTCATAGCTTGTAGTGACTCTTAGGAGGGAAGGAAGTGAGTTCCATTTTTTTGCTGTAGTGTAAGAAAGTAGGAGTTGGCCAGAGGGTCGTTTGGGCTTGTACACTGAAATAAGATTTTGGTGGCTAGATCTTAGGGGCCTTGGAGGATTATATATGGTTAAGCTATTGGATAATGCAGGGCAAGCAGTGGGTTAAAAAATTAGTTTGTGTGCAATAGTAAGTTGGAGGAAATCAAGATGATTATGGAGTTCTAGCCACTGGAGACTACGGAGGCAGATGCAGTGGTGTGTAGAATGGGGGGAGTTAGTAGCAATTTGGCAATTTTATAGTAGCAACTTTCAAGTTTAGAGGAGATAGAGGTGGTGAGATTTGATAGAATAGGGGCACCATACAGTAGAGAAGGGAGAAGGTAGGTAGTGGCGAGAGTTTGTCTTGAAGATGGAGTCAGAAAGTTTGCATTTCTATAGAGCATACCGAGTTTCTGATGTGTTTTTATGTTTAGTTGAATATGATTATTAAATTTCAGATGTTCATCAATGGTGACTCCGAGTAGTTTAGCACAACTAACAACTTCTATTGAGGACTGTGAGAGGCTGGAGATTATGAAGGAAGACTTGTCCAGAGTCATTGCTTTTGAGGGAGAGAAAAGAATGATGTGGGATTTGTTGGCATTAAGGGAAAGATGATTTTGAAGCATCCAATTTTCTGTGGTTGTGAAGGCCAATTGGGTTTTCGCTTGGAGTTCGGGAAGGTAACTTCTTGAAAATCTCTACTGTAATGTTATTTTTATGTACTTTTTGGAGCTCTTCTCCCTAGGACTCCACTGAAAAAGGGCTTGAGCTCAGTCAGACACTCCCAGTCAACAAATGTAAAATAAAATAAATAAAATAAAAAAATTACAGTGAAGACTTTAGTTTCCCTGGGTCTTCCTTGCAGTTCATACTGAAGGATTTGGCCATGTTGCCTTTTCACTCTTTGGTTTAGATGTTACTTGGGATATCTTGCAGGGACCCTAAAGTTTATGGATATCAGGCTTGATTTTAAACTGTGTTTCTAAATTACAGCCAAACTGTCCCTGTACTGACAAAATAAAAAAAAGGACTGAGACCTTGTGAATATGTAGATAGAAGTCCAGGTCATAGTTCCATATAGCTCCAGAGCTGACATATTCTTAAAAGTATGTAATTAGTTTAGATGAATCCATTTGGACTGCCTGACAATGCTTTGCTGTATCTTATCACAAATAAAGGCGATGAAATGGACCCTGTTTTGTGACAGGAAGGACTGACCTTGTATGAAGGAGGAACAGAGCTGATCTGTATACTTAATATCCTGAGTGTGTCATGCTTCAGATAAAATGTTAAGTCGAGGTCCAGTTTGCCTGAGTTAGTGGTACCTCAGGTGGATGTAAAAGATGTATTGAAAAGAACAGGAGGAAGTTCCCCGATGCACTGGCCACATTTCCCCAAGTACTGTAATAAGAGGCCACGAGCCTAGGGGGACTATCCTGGTCAACAATGCATAAATAAATACATTTCATCTACTTTTTGTGAATGATTTAAAATTGTATAGTTCACCAGATAAGGACCTGAAAGCCCAACTACAAATGATCAAAACTTTCTCAGATGATATAAGAAAGAGAAAGACATTTGGTCTTGGTAAATGTGCCACAGCAGCACCAAGAAAATATCAACCTTGGGATAGGAATGCGACAGAACGGAATTGGATCAGGAAAGAGTGTATAAACAATTGGAAATAGATGATGGTACAACAATAAAACTTGAAGAAATAAGCATAAAGCTCAGAAAGAAATAATTCAGAGCACTAAAGCTAATACTGAAAACTGCTTGAAATAAAGTCCAAGCTATAAACCAATTGACCTATTCTAACTTTGGTGTAATTGACTGGCCATAAAAAGCCCAAAACCAGTTAGATAAGAAAACAAGAAAAATCCTTCATGCTTATCAACTGATATCCAAAAAAAAAAAACACAGTGCATAAAAATATTATACATCCCTCATTCTGAAGGAGGTATGGGCCTCCTTGAAATTGACTACATTTATAATTCTACAGTTTGCTGACCACACCAGATCCAAACATTGTGTAAGTTCCAATATATGAAGAGAAGAAGTCTGACATGACATCTTTGCTTAGTTCCGTAGAAACATTTTGGAACAAAGTGAGAATGACAATCAACCAGATATCAAATATCACCTGAATGTGCCAAAAACAAACAAACAAACAAACAAACAAAAGAAAGTCTATAAGGACAGGTATCAAATGAAAAGGGAAAAAATGGAAAGTCCACAAATATAGTGGCAAGTACAGAGATGATCTGGAATAACCTCATGTAGACCAAGACATGATGCATGAATGGTTATGGAGAGGTGAACTGAAACCAAAAGATGAAAAGCTAAGAACGGCTTCCAAGATAGTGAACTACATACAAGCTGGTTTACAGTCTGTTGAATAAGAGAGAGAACCAGACATATGTAAGATCTGTAAAACAGAACTGTAAACAGCTGCACATTTTATTTTTGGGTGTTATACACTCATGGCAGTGGGTTTGTATGCTGAAAAACACAATAACGTGGCAAAGACTGTTGCATTTGGGATGGTGTAAACACTACAATACAGAAGTAGCAGAGAAGCACTGGACTCATGAACCACAGGAAATGAAGTTTATGTTTCATGGGAATTACCCATTTCAAAAACAGATGCAAGACAACGCTATAATAGTTCAAGAAAAAAGACAAAAGTAGCATAGATCATTGAAATTGCTACACTGCACAATTACAGTGTTTTAGATACAGAAAAATGTAGCCATAAAACATCAGGGTTTGCAAGCAGAACTGAGAATAATGTATAATACAGATACCTAGGCAGTTCCAATAGTAGTAGGGCAACAGGAATAATAAAAAAAAGAATTTAAACAGTCTCCGTGATGTCCCTCAAAGTCTCACAAACCCAGTGTCCAATTTACAATCATATTTAAATATGCTACCAATAAATGCAACACTATGTGAATTACAGGAGGAGGCAATTCTGGGTACATTGTGTCATATACTTTTATCTGCATTCAATGTACAATAAGTCTGTTACACTAACATACTTGTGTTTGAATGCTTTAGTATCACTTATGGTGCACCAACATTAAAGTATAGTACGCATTGTGAAAATGCTGTATATATGAAGTTCTGCTAAAACTATTTGCTTCTGATGTACATCTTTTCTTTACCTCCCTAACCACATAATAATTTCTTTGTTTGTACAAATAATGTTAATTTATTTAGTTATTTTATTTTGCATTTATTTACCAGGACAGTCCGACTGGGTGAAACCCATTTTCAGTGGAAGCCTGGGGAGAAAAGCTCTGCATACAACAATGACAATATAAGAAGGACATAGAACAGTTTACATATACATAAGATAAAGCTATACATAGGTTATAATATGACAAAGACAGGGACACACACACACACACATGCATGCACGCACACACGCACGCACGCACGCACACACACACACACACACACACACACACATAATACAATTATTCACTTGTCACTTTTGATTTAGCAAATACAATGCTTGACTGGCAAATGCTTTGGTACTCATGTAATATACTGTATATCACTGTTATTAGCTAATGTTTATATGACTTTGAATATATGAAAGTCTGAGATATAAGAAGGATAATATTTGTATTGATTTGAAATAAGGCATAGAAAGCAGGTAAGGGCAAAAGTAAGAAGGAAGGGGAAATGTAAAAGGGAGTGGGGATATGTAAAAGGCAAGGGTATAACTTAGTTTGCCACTGAGATTATTGATAGGGTAAACAAAAGAGTTTGTGCTTCTTACGTGAAAACTAGATTTGATTTAGAAAAGAAAGGGGGTATAGTCGTATTTTAGTAACAGAGTAAGCTAAGATAAATTAGTGAGAGAGGGGAAGTGGTTAGTTTTCATAGTATTGTTACTGTGGGGAATTATGCTTAATCTGGACTATTGCATTGGTATAACCATGCACTAGATAAATGGGTTTTAAGTATTTTGTTAAATGGGTACTGTTAGAAGTAAATCTAACCATCTGTGGTAGAGAGTTCCAGATTCTGGCAATGTTAGAGAAAAGCGAGTCACCTGAAGTATTCCTAGCTTTGCTTACTTTTAGAAGTGATTTGTTAGTAGAGCGTAATACTCAGTTGTTGGTCTATAACTCAATTATGTCTTTGAGAGCAGGTATTTTTTTCTGGGTGTGAAAGGAGATTTTGGGCTGTTATCTGCTATTTATAAACTAGTAAATGGGGAAGTTCCATGCAGGATAGTTGCTTCACGGTTAGACAGTGATGTGTTTGATATGTAGAGTGTGTAGCAAATGTTATTATTTTATTATAGCAAGCTTCTAGTTTTCCTAGGTCAGTATTTTTTAGGTTGGTAAGAATGGGTGAAGCATACAGGAGAGTTGAGAGAACCTTTTTGTTAATAAATGTAGGTCTGGAACTTTTCTGCTTGAATTTGCATTATAAATGGGCTCCTCCAAAATGGATCTCCTGTTTTGAAAACAAAAATAAATAAATAATAAAGTACATCCGGCAACAGCAAGAAGCTGCAGCTAGAAGGTGGTTTGACACTCATCATGTGGTAAACCTAGGACCCACCAGTGGACAAATCCAGTGAGGGAGGCTGTCCATTTAGGCAAAAGGCCTTAATGTGTGATGCTAGTAGGGCAGTTCCCAAACTTTACTGATAAGTATTGACAAGCTAGGGATGCAGCAGCAAGTGGCATTCCCTAAAGCAAAGGCATGGAAAATGGCTACTGAATGGCCTTAAAGAGGTCCTGGCAAATCATCCTGCAGTATGGGGGAGATACTTCCCAGACTGTTCTCAGCAAAGTTGAAAAGACATTGACCTTAACTGGGGACATTGTTGAGAGCAGGAAAGAGCACTCTGAGGTGCTCTTGAATGCAATGGATGCAACATCATCTGAGGAGGCAGTGCCAGACCAGTACAGTATAACTAAACCCATGTCAGTAAATGGGAACTTCACAGTAATTAAACAGCTCTACTCTGATAAGGCCTTTGGAATGGATGACATCTGTCTGGAACTACTGAGGTACTAACTTTTGGGGTGTCGTGGTTAACTTGCCTTTTCAATGTAGAAGGTTGCACAATACAACTGGGCTTACAAAATGTGTGGTAGTCCCCATTTTCAAAAAGACAGAGAAGAGGGTAACTTTCATTTACAGACAGAATCATACTTCCCAGCCTCCCAGGGAAAGCATATGCCAAGGTACTGGAAAGGAAGCTTCATCTAACAGTAGAGGCACTGATTCAGGAGATAAACTACAAATGCTAGCATAGCCAGGGAACACTGGATTAACATTTGGCATTGCACAATCATTAGCTGGATCAAATTCAGCTATACCTTTGATATTTGTTTCTGGTGGTGGGAAGGCAAACCTACAATAATCAAAGGAAAGTGCTTTTTTCATTATGAATAGAGATGTAGAAATGCTAAACTGAACTGGACTAAAAGTTGTACTAGTAAATTCTTCAGAGGAGAAGAAACACTGCAACTTTTTTATAGTAAACATAATATTTAAGACATATAAACTATACATTAAATTGATGCAATTATCTGCCTGTGAACTATATTACAACTTTAAAAGTCAACTGCTTTCAGATACATTTGGTCAATATTTTAAATATTGCCGTATAATATCAGCTAACTGGTAGAATTTTCTTCATGTCAATTATCTGTTAAAAACCTTTGTGCCTACATTAATTTTGCAACCCTGTACCTTTCTGTGTATTTACTTTAGCTCAATGAAGCCTATAGAGCATTTCTGATATACCTTCAGTTAATACCCACTGCGCTTTATGGAGACCAGACCTTTTTTGGGTTTGGCTTCTTTAATTGAGTGACTCACCAGCTAATAATAGGCAATATTAGAATGGGCAAGGATGTATTAAAAGAAATTACACTTAAGATTGCTAATCTAGGATGTCCAGCAGTACCTGGTGTAGAGAAATTAATCACAGTTTGCCACTTATTATTCATATTTTCATATTTATGTTTGCAGTTTTATAGCTGAGAAACCTATATATTCTTGAGAGATATGGTATGAAATGCTTTAGTGGAAGACAGGAAAATTCACTGACAACATACATTTATATCACATTATACTGGAGATATTGCTAGTTGTCTATTACTAATTATGACAATAAGCAATGTTTCCTTATGCACTTAATACTTTCAGCAATCAAATGGCTTGCAAACTATTGCACAGCATCAGGTGAAACCTTTGATGTTGTTGAAGAAAACTGCCTTTGACATACCTCTCAACCTGGAAACATCAAAAATCTGGACAAAGGCCCATGAAAAAGGGGTACAAATCTGTATGCTGAGTAATATAAAATGTGCATACATAATTATGTAACCCCACCCACTCCAACGGAATTGTGGGATACAATCTTTTAAACGCAAACTGAAGAACAGACAACCAAAATATGATCATAAAACAGAAAATAAGCAGAAGAACAATAGTGTTTTATTTATATTAATATCTGAACTTGTGCAAAACTAAAATACAGTTTTCTTTTATAAAAATAAAATTAATTGTGGCTGCGCTTCAGCCTTCTTCACTAAATAACACAAAATATAAACCGGAGCAAAACTGTTTTATTTATATTACTAACATCTGAACTTGTGTAAAACTTTAACTCGTACAAAACTAAAATACAATTCTCTTATATAAAAATAAAATTAACTTATATTAGGCCACTAACCTAATATGACTAGCCCATAAATAAGTGAAAGAAATAAATTATAACACTTTAAATGTTACTTAAGGACAATTTAGATTTGGTTTAGTGTTGTATTACTGTACTGAAAGGTATTGCCAAGAGCAGCATCAGGAAGGTAAGGAGGAGACTGTTATGCAGTGGAACAGGAAGAAAGAAAGATAAGAGTAGGTGAGAAATGAGCAATCCAATATTTTGGTTTGTTTACTGGGGTAGTGCACTAATCGCAGCACATCATTTGCAGGCATAGCCTGGATAAACAGAACAGAAAAGAACAGAAACAAGTGGGTGTCGGAAGTGGTGAGGCAGAAGGCAGTATAAAGACTATATCCAACAGTTCCTCGTACAAGTTAATATCTTCCGGTGCTAAACCCTTCAGTAATAAAAAGTCAGTCACTCACTGAATTCGTATATTCTGGGGTATGTCTGAATATAAATCTTTAACATCAATAGTCAAAAATTGATCATCATCTCTAAAATTCATCTGGTTAATCATACCTAAACAACTCGAAGAGTCATTACAAATTTGTTTTTCATTCTTTGGCAGATCTTTCTATTTATAATCCAGGTATTTAGCAAAAGAATAAGTAAATGAATTTCTCCATCCACAATAGGACGCATATACAGATTATGTAAATCACTGTGGAGTTTAGGAACTCCAAAAATAACAGGAGTCATTGGGGCTGTCATACATAGATAATTATAAAGCCTGGCCAAATCTCTCCTAGTAGTATAAATTCCCTCTTGGGTCTTCACTGAAAAGAAGCTACTAGTCTAGTGGGACTTACTTCCCCAACTACCTGCAAATTTATTGCCGAAAATATTCTCTTTCCTAAGCTAGAATACGCACTACCACTACTCAGCATGCACTCCATCTATAATTGTGAAAAACTACAAACGGCAGAATTAAAGATTGGTTAGCTAGGACATAAAAATTTACCTAAGAAAACACCATTGTGATGTACTTCATGCAATGCACTGGCTCCCAATACCAAATAGTGTCACTCTCCTTCTAGGAACACTCATTTTCAAAATTCTTAAAACAGGGTGCTGCCCTCCTCTCTAATGGAAATTACCACTAAAAGACCAAAACTATACTCTTAGAAACAGCCAAGAACACATTCTTACCCTTTCCAGAACTAAATACAATCTAAACATAGGTGAGAAAGCCTTCTTAATAGCATGGCCTGCAATGTGGGAATATCTGTCTACTGATAATAAGTGCATTGGCAAAAGAGAAGCACTTTACAAAACATTAAAATTCTCTCTTTCTTTGAGGAAACCAAATATTCATGCTTTTGTGATACTGGTCAAGAAATAAGACTTCACTCAAATCCCCTGTATATTATAAGTGTAGAACTATGTATGTTTATTCTTATGTATATGCTGTCTTAAATTGCTGGCAGTATTTTCCCAGCATGATAACAGTGTTTATTTACATATTTATTTATTATTTTGTTTTTTGTTGATGGGGTTAGTTCAATAATGTTCTTTTCCTTTCATTTTAATAAATGTGCTGTATTTGTGCTGTCATATCTACATAAATTTTGTATTACTGTACCCAGGAAGATATAGCTGAAAAGGGTCAAATGACTAGCCCACCTACCTGGACAACAAATTTAAACAACTAAATGGGCAAAATATAGGTTCATATGTTGGTACTAAGCTATTGGCCCTAGGGCCTATACAAGCCAAGCCATAACAATTCCCTGGCTATTTCTTCCTACAGTATTTACTTCTCTGGACCCCTGTCTAGCAGAGTGACTGACGTGATCCCTGGGGTGAATTTCCTATCTCCCATTCAGTCAAGGTTCCTTTTGAAGAGGGCCAAAGAGGCACTCTGCTTGACATGTATGGGCAGTCTATTCCAGAGTCTGGGGAGTCTCTGGGTCAGGAACCTATCCCTCCACCATGTTTTGTTCATTGTGATGACAAGGTTTAGATCCCTGGAGCGTGTGTCTCTGTGGAACTGGGATTTCTTTAAGTGTAGCATGTCTAACAGCTGGGTTTGACATGGCCTTATATGTTAAGCAGAGATTGCCTCTGAGTAGACGATGTGTGACAAGAGTATAGGTGGAGTTTTTTAGATGGTCAGCATAGGGCATCTGCTTTAGGCCTGTGATTCTTTTATTGAGGTATTTCTGTGGCCTTTCCAATTCTTGCAGATGTCTTGAGAGGTACATACCAAATGGGGTGATGTATTCTATAATGGGTCTAATAAGGGATGAGTACAATGGGACAATGACCTGCTTTTTTCTGGATGAAAAGCCCTTAGTGATGAGGTGTGCCACATAGAAGGATTTTTTGACTGTTGTGGCAATCTAGTTATCGAAGGTGAGACCACTGTCCACCTGTGTCCCTAAATCTCTTATCACACTTTCAGTGTTTAGTGTACTGCCACCTATGTGGTGATTCATGAGTATATGTTTTTTCCTAAAGGGGATAACATTTCTTGTCACTGAGCTTGAGCCCATTGCTCTGGCACCAAACATCTGTTTCTGTACGGCCCTTTTGTAGAATATCCACATCATTTGGGGAATCATTAATGGCTCCCAGTTTGCAGTCATCTGCGAAAACTTTGTTAGCCAGAGTCCCTTAGTGTTGGCCTGTACTTCAGAGAAGTAGATGCCAAACAAGAGCAGTCCCAGGACTGAAACCTGAGGTACTCCATTTATCACTTGTCTGGAGCTGGATTTGGAGTAGGCTACTTTTACAGTGTGGGTTCTGTCAGTAAACCAGTTGGCAACCCATCGAGTGACGTAGGGATTAATGCCCAGCTTAGTAAGTTTATCTATGATTCCAGAGTGGGGGATGGTGTCGAAGGCCTTGGCGAGGTCCAGATAGGCTGTGTGGACCACCTTACCCTTGTCCACGGCTCTGAAGACTGATTTGAAGAAGTCAATCAGGTTCAGGAGACAAGATCAGCCCTTCACGAACCCAAACTGCGTGGGGTCCAGTGTTTGAAGGTTGCCAATATCTTTGTTTTTAAGTTCCATGATAATACGTTCCATGGTCTTGCAGATCAGGCTCACCAGACTGATGGGGCAGTAGTTCCCGGGATCCAAGGTGGATTCCCCCTTGTGGAGTGGGATAACTGTAGCTGTATGCCACTCAGTGGGCACGAAGCCTGAGGTTAGGTTATGATTGGACACTTAGGTGAGGTGCCAGTTCATTTTGTAGTTCATGTAGTACACAGCTTGAGATGTCATCTGTTCCCATGGATGCTATATTTTTAGCTCTGGAGAGTGCGATTTTTACCTGTTATTGGGATTATTACTGGGATTTGGCAATATTTCAGTATTGAGCTGGGCCCTTTAGGGGTGAGGGGGGGTGAAGTTTGCACTGAATCGATCTGCCAGGATATTGGCAATATCATTGGGATCAGTATATTTAATGCCATTCTGTTGTAGCTTAGAGCAGATCTGAGAATTGCCATTTAGATTCTTGACATAGCTATAGAATGCCTTGTGGCTGTCTTTGGAATCTTTGGCAATTTTATTTTCGTAACTAGCTTTGGAGGATTCTATGAGGGATCTTAGCTTCTTACTGAGGCTGGTAAGGGAGTTTTTTGCATCCTGGGATTTTCCTCTTTTCTGCAATGGTTTCTTCCTTTTGTTGTAAAGTTTGTTTATGGCAAGGGACCATCAGATTCACTTTTTTTGGAGGAGAACATCTTGGTTCTATTGGGGATGGCACGATTCATGCATGAGTGGATGTGCTCGTACAGTGCCTTAGTGTAGGATTCAGCAGTCGAGCTTTCAGTTCCCGTCTGCATGGGTGTCATAAAGTTTGTCATTTCTGATTTGAGTAGCATGAAGTTGGCTTTGGAGAAGTTTTTTTACAGAGGTTTCCTTACTGGGGGGTGGGGGTGGGATGTGGATGTCAAGGGTGATTAGCTTATGGTCAGACCTGACCAACGAGGGGGTGACCATAGGTGTGGATGATCGATTTCCCATGTTAGTAATGACCAGGTTTAGGATATTGGAGCTCCTGGTGGGACTAAGGATTACTTGATCCAGGGCATTGGAATTTATGAATTCCAAGAACCGTTGGGCAAACTTGTTTGTACACAAGTAGTTTTCCCAGTTAATGGCAGTGTAGTTGAAATCACCCAGTATTACGGTGTTTGGTTGTATCTTAATATTTTCCAGTATGTTTAGAAAGGTGTAATGAAAATCTTGGGGCATGGTGGGGGATCTGTAGCAAGCTACGATTTGGATTGCAGTCTTACCTAGTGTTAGTTGCACTTAGGAGAATTTCAGATGCATTGTGTTGGGCAATCAGCTGGTGTTGTGAATATCCTTGGTGAATATGGACACTCCTCCACCTTTAGTGTTTCGGTCCTGGTTTGGTGGCCGAAAAGTGTGGTAAGAGTTGTAGCCTGGTATTGCAGGGGTGCTCTCTGGAGCCTTGAACCAGGTCTCAGTTACTGCACAGATATCTATGTTTTCCATTTTTAGGAGTGCCTTGAGAGAGTGCATTTTAAGGTTTAGACTTCTAGCATTGAGTAGCATTACCTTCAGATTTTGCATGCTTGTATCTGTTACGGTGGTGGTTTTGTCCTTCAAACTTTGCCTAAAAAAGGCACTATAGGGGTGGCAAGAGCCTTAGCCAGTAACTTGAATCCCAGGAGGGACAGGTGCAGACCATCTCTGGCAAAACACCGTGGTCTGTCGATCATGTCATCCCAGGCAGACAGATACTGGATCCCCTCTGAATGACACCAGAAGCTTAGCCAATTGTTGAAGTCAATCATTTTGTCCTTATACTGTGGTATCATTCTGGGTGAAGGCAGGATGCTACTCAGGGCTAGGGTCATACCTGCCTGGGCCATATGATCCGAGAGCTCTTCCATGTCTCTTTTCATGTAGTCCAGGGAGGTACATCACAAGTCATTCACTCCAACATGGACAATGACAGAGTCATATTTGTATTTGTTGTGGAGTGACTTGAGTGCATGAGTTATGTGGTGGATCCTGGCACCCATCAGGCAGCTGACTGTAATCTTCTCCTTGTTCAGCCTGGTGAGTGGGACATCAGTGTGCCTGACTATAGAGTCACCTATGACTAAAGTGTTCGGTATGTTGTCTTGCCTTAGGGGCTGTTGGGTGGTACACTGGTGTTCGGAGCTATGTGACACTTTGGTTGTAATTGGTGTTTGCGTTTTAGCTTCAGAGGTCCTTGTTGCTTGTGCAGGTTACTGTTAAGGGCCTCCACATATATGGGTTTAGTGTTGCTATGTGTGGGTGTTGGTGGTGTGGGTTTAGAAGGGCTATGTGCTGCTTGAGGTGTAGTGCGGGTGTTAACCTTCTCCTCTTGACTGCCTAACCCAATCCTGGGTGGAGAGAGCTTTCCTTCCAGTTTGGCTATGTAAGTGCATCTCTCACAGGTTGTAGTGTTGGGTAGTAGGAGGACAGGATTTTCTGTGTACATAAGGCAATTGCTGCATTGCCGCAGTATGCCCAGATTCACCAGGTGCACAGGAGAAATCACCGGAAGCTGACCTTTGGATATGTCTGGTTTAGCTGTTTTCCCTTACCTTAGCAAGGTTCTTTGCAATTATAGGCTGTTTAGTGCCTACAATTAATTTCTCCTTATTAACAAGGAGAGTTGAGTGCTTGTATCAGTTTAAGACTTCCTAGTGCTTTCCAGCAGGTATTAGAGCAAGTGCTAGTCATGGGGATGCTTAAAGGTAAGATGAAAAAAATGGTTTATCCTAAACACTGCAGTATGCACTAGATGAGTTAGATGTAAAAGTAGGTAACTTAAGTTTTACCTGTCTAAAACGTTAAGTTTTAGTGAAGAGCCACTACTTTTTAAACAGCAAGATAGATTGAAAGGGGGTGGTCACTCTTGTATTCTGGTACTATGGAATACAGTAGGATGGCCAATAAATTTAAATAGTTGAAGGGGAGTGATTTTGCAAAATGATAATTTTGTGCTTACTCACACAAGCCAGTAAAAACAGAGAAGAAATGAGATATATGGTCAAATTAACATAAGGGGAAGGCAACTAGAAAGACAGTGGTGTTTAAGAACACTACAGTAATCGGGTGGGAGGCTGGGGAAAAAATTTCTGCCTAACTCACAAGAGACAGAGCTGTGATCTCTTTTCAAGTTTTAATATGCAGTTAAAAGCAGAATAAAGTAAAACACAAGGTAAATAAAACAAATCACAGTATTCAAATTAGAAAAAGGCAATAAAGTAATACAACAAATAAAAAGCAAACTAACCTTTCCCTCACAGCAAAGTGGAGCAGAGTCTGGGTGAGCCTTTCTAGTAAAGCTCTGAAATGTTATATTTTACCCCTTAAATAGAAGGTTTAGTTCCTAGCTCCACCACCTTACAGATGATTAACCTTAACTGACCTGTTCTATTGACCTGTCCTAATTTCTGCCTGACTCACAAGAGACAGAGGTATGGTCTCTTTTCAAGTTTTAATATGCATTTAAAAGCAGAATACAAGTAAAACACAAGGTAAATAAAACAAATCACAGTATTCAAAATAGAAAAAGGCAATAAACTAATACAAAAATAAAAAGCAAACTAACCTTTCCCTCACACCAAAGTGTAGCAGAGTCTAGGTGAGCCTTTCTAGTAAAGTTTACTGACAGCTTGGAAGCTCACAACATGGTCGTATTCTGTTACTTTATACTACAGCATTTTAGATGAATTAATATGATTCAATAGTAGCGTTAATGACTGTATGCCAAACACTTTTATTGTAGAACAACATCAATGGTGGACTCTAATACTCAAAAGGAGGAACCATATTCCTAAGGAGTGACAGCTAACAGGAACGTTATTAGTTACTTTAAATGGGTTCCTTTTTCTCTGATTCATGCCTATGATGTTTGAAAGGCATATGTGATTAAATACTCATTAAGTTTGGGGATCAGCATGAGATATCTTTACATAAAACACCGAAGCAATCCAAAGAAGATTGTAAAGAATAAGGACGTGACCAAAATTTATTTATTTTTATTTTACATTTGTTGACCGGGCTAGTCTAACTGGATATATGTCCATTTTCAGTAGAGGCCTGGGGAGATAAGTTCCATGATAAACAGATTAAACAACAGCAAATAACATAAAACAACATCAGTCGTATATACAACGGACATTTCTGGTTAACAAAGAAATATTCAGTGAGGACAGAAATCAGGTTCAAAACAACATACATGTACAGTACATAATACAAAAAGAGGCATACAGGCAATACAACATGCAGGTGCAGTACATAATAAAAAAAGAGGCAGTTTAATGTATACTTATATTGATAAAGAGTTTTTCCAAAAATACGTATCCACAGGGATGGAAATAATGAAATGTAGAGGGAAATGGTAATTGTTGTTAATAAGGAAGCTGGAGCAGTTAATGAGAAGAATAGGGTAGGCAGAGCATATTTTGGATAGAATAGATAACTAGTCAGGTTTAGTACAGGGACATAACCCGTGTGTTCTGAGGAAAAGTTTCAGTCTGTTTTTGAAGAGTGATATAGAGGAAAGTGAGGAAAGGTCGCTGGGTAGGTGATTCCAGAATTTTCCCACAGTATTAGACAAGAGAGAATCCCCAGCCCTGTTGTTAGATTTAGATGTGTTAACTAGAGGTTTCTGAGATGAACGTAAGGACTTCAGATTATTATAGGGGGTGATGATGGTAGATAGAATAGGAGTATTGGAAGGCTGATAAAGAGTCTTATGGGCAATGGTTAGTTGGTGGTATTTGAGCAGATTCTGTAGTTCCAGCCATTGTATCTGCTTTAAATTAAAGCAATGGTGGGTTCTAAATGGGTTGCCTGTAGCAAATCTGGCTATATTATTGTAGGACATTTCCATTTTGTTGAAGTTATTCTTAGATAGATTAGTGAAAATGGATGAGGCATAGAGGAGTGTAGAGATTAGATGAGTGTGTGCAATAGTAGTTCTGGCTGTAGGTGAAAGGAAGGGTTTAATTCTGTAGAGAGAGCCAAGTTTTTTGTTGACAGTTTTTATAGTATTGTTGATGTGGATGTCAAAGATACCAAGTAGTTTGGTAGTTGGGTCAGGTGATATAATGGTACCCTTAGTGGATGTAACTGAAAAATCTATGGGAGAGGACTTATGAGTAGGATTGAAAAGGAGGAGTTTCGTTTTTTTGGGTTTCAAGAGAAGGCAATGCTGTGTGAACCATTGTTCAACTGTGTTAAATACTTTTTGGGTAAGGGAGTGAAGTTCAGAAGTGGATGTGGCTGAACATTTAAGTGTGGAGTCATCTGCGTATTGTATGCATGTAGCTTGGGGGATTGCTAGATGAAGGTCGTTGATAAATATGGAGAAAAGGAGAGGTCCTAATATAGACCCCTGAGGGACACCAAGGTTAATGGGCAGGTGGGTAGATAGAGTGTTGTGCCAAAGCACAGCCTGTTGTCTTTTATCTAAGTAGGGTTGGAACCATTTTATAGAGAGTGCATCTAATGACAGGGATTTGAGGATATTTATGAGAATTTGGTGATTTACCATGTCAAATGCTTTAGACAGATCGATAAATAGTGCAGAGGAAAGCATATTACAGTTTTGGTTTTTGTTAATACAATCAGTAAAGGAAAGGAGGGCAGTGGTAGTGCTGTGGGAAGGTCTGAAACCATGTTGACAGCTGGAAAGTAAGTTATTTTGGATTAGGTGGTCTAGCAATTGCCTATGGATGCATTTCTCCATGATCTTTGTCAAAGGAGAAAGAAGGGCTATGGGACGGTAGTTGGAGAATTCAGTGGAGTTTTCACCTTTATGAAGGGGGATAATATGGGAGACTTTCCAGTTGCTAGGGATGTGATATTCACTAATAGTTCCATTGATTAGAACGGAAATGGGATAGGCAATAACTTTGGCTGATATCTGTAGATATTCAGCAGGTGGTTGGTCTGCTGAAGGAGAGCATGGTTTCAGTTTTTGGATTAGGGCAAGAATATGGGTTGTTGGGACTGGTTGGAAAAGAAATGGAGGGGGTGGGGTTGTGTTATAGGAAGTTAAAGTGAAGTTATTAGGTGATAGCTGATTGGCTAGTGTTTGGATGGCATCAGTGAAAAAGGTATTGAAGGCATTGGCAGTATGCATGGGGTTTTCCTGGTCTGTGTTTTGTGGGTTTGGTATAATGTATTGACCTGGATGTAGTAATTAGTTAATGCTTGCCCAGAATTTTTGTGGGTTATTATGGTTAGCCTTCTGAAATTGTAGATAGTAGTTTATTTTATCAGACAGTATAGCTTTCTTAGTCTCATTTCTTAGCTTTCTGAAATTTTGTTGGTCTACTGGGTTTTTAGTCATTCTCCATTTGGCCCAGTATTTATTTCTAAGATGGATTTTATGTTTGGTTTCTTTTGAAAGCCATGGGGCGGATTTGGTCTTGATTCTAATCGAACGGGTTGGTGCATGGTGGTTGAGAATGGCTAGGAAGTTAGAATTAAAGTATTTAACAGCTTTTTCCAAAGGAAGGTATCTTAAGGGAGACCAATTGCATGCTCTTAGTTCCCTTTGGAAGAGATCAGGGATAAAGTTCTTCTTGGATCTGATATTCCTGATTGTGGTAGGAATGGGAGCATAGGTTTTATGCCTGATGATGTAGGTAAGTGAGTTGTCACTTATGTCATCAGGAAGGGTTCCAGATTCATATATTTGAGGATGGTTATTTATCAGAATCCAGTCTAATGTGCTTACTTTCTTGTTAGATTTGTTTATCCTGATGTGGGAGGTTATGGTTTGAGAAAAAAACATATAGGTTAATGTGGGTGGTAGGGTGGCTGCTACTACAGCAATTCCAATCAATGTTTATATCACCTAGGATTATGGTTTCTTGGGGCAGGTGTTGAGATAGCCAGCAAAGGATATTTTCTATGGTGGTATTGTTATTACCAGGAGGTAGATAGATACAGATAATATAGATGGATTTGGCATTGTTAAGTTGAAGTTTGGATATGAGAATTTCTGCATTGGTATTTAGAGGTGGTTTACAGTCATATGTGGTTAACTGTAACCATGATATGAACAGAATAGCAACCCCACCCTTTTTGGCTACACGGTCGAGTCTCAGGATATTCGATCCGGGTGGGATGATTTCATTGTCTTTGGTTACAGGTTTTAGCCATGTTTCTATTAAACAGAGAATGTCAAAGCAGTAGACTTCTAAGAGAGCATGGAGTTGAGCAATTTTATTGTTAATGCTGCGTATATTGAGATGAGCTAAAAGCAGTGAGTTAGATGGTTTAGTAATGGAATAAACAGTGGATTGGTTGGGGTTAGGGAGAGTGATGAGTTGTTGGACCTGGGTTTGGGTGAATGTCTCCATCGTTTAATGAGAGGAGTTATTTCAGATAGCTTGGATTTGAGAGTCTGCTGTATGGGTCTACTTTAATTAACCGAAAGCTGATTCCAGTGAATGCAAATCCATCGACACATATACATCGAACCGTGAAATGCGCAAACTCACAAAACCACGAAACTCAAAATACCGATTTGTCATACTCAGCCAATCCCACCGCCTGAAACACACTACCCACCCAAATAAAATAAATAAACCACAAACATACACCAACCAAAACCCTACTTCTAACCCTACACTAAACCCCACATACACCACTATCTATGCACTCTGCTTAACCCTTCCCTATCCCTAAGGTCTGTAACTACCGCACACTTACCCTATGGAGCTATACCCAATCAAAATAAATAAACCACACACATACACTAACCAAACCTCTTCTTCAAACCCTACACTAAACGTTAAATACATTACCCTTATTACATTACCTATCTATTCACTTACCTTAACCCGCATCCTAATGTCCGTAACTACTGCACACTTACCTAACAGATCTGTAGCTCAGACAGGCCAACCAAAATACTTCCACATTTCAAATTCCTCATGGTTTTGTGAGTTCACTTATTTCGCGGTTCGATGCATTTGTGTCGATGGATTTGAATTCGCTGGAATCAGCTTTTATTTAAATAAAGTAGACCCTGCTGTTTAGGAGTAGAGATTTTCTGAGATTGAGATTTTTATATCTAATGTGGAGTATTCTATGATATTTTGCTAGTAGATAGCTGAGTGTTGATGGTACGTTAGCATGGTTAAAGAGGATGGTTAGCTTATTTGGGTAGTGAATGTGTGGACATAATGGGTGTTCATAGGAGGTGAGTAAGTAGGCAAAAGTGAAAGGTGGTAGCAGTATAAGTAAGAGTAATAGTTGGAAATGTGCTGGGGAGAGTAATTTATACATTTATACATTTGAATAGCTTAGTTATTAGGTGTCTTGTTGTAGGTATGGCAGTATAGAGGGTGTGGATGGGGGGAGGAGAAGGGTGTGATAGGAAAGAAGGGGAGTGGTTACAGAAGGATGGAGTGGGAGAAGATGGCCAATTGTAAAGTTCCCTGAGAGTAATGGGAATAGGAAGGGGTGTGGCTAGTTAGTATAAGAGTAGGACCCCTGGGGTGGGTGGGAATTGGGGGTAGGGGAGGGAGCGGAGTGAGCCTGAAGGGCAGGTAGAGACAGGTAAATAAGCAGCTAGAGAATAAACAATCAGCAGTACTGGTTACAGAAGGAAAGTTGGATAAGTCAGAAGTGGGTAAAAACAGTGATAAGTGAACCTAGAAAAGATAGTAGTAGACAGTGTAGTAAAGGGTGAAGTGAGAGGAACTAATAGCAGATCTGGGACTACAGAAATAATAAGGTAAGTAAGTAATTAAGAAAAACAGAGGATAAGCAGGAGACGAGGCTAGGATAAGGGTGCCACCTAGTGGACAGGTGTTATATTGTAGGTAGATATGAGGGGGAGTTAGCTGGATTAAAACTGGGGAGGAGTGAGTGCTAGGAAAGGGGGTTACTATGGAGGAGAGTGGGTGTTAAGGTACAAAAAGAGAGGGGGGAAGAGGCTGCTGGCTGTCCTGGCTCAGAATGTGCTTTAACACCTGTAGCAATAGTACAATGGTAGAAAGTATTACTGGCAGGAATTAGGCAGCAACATATTTTCTTGTTTCTTTGAGAGAGGATGCAGGGAATTAAGGCTGTGAGGTGAAATCGCTGGTATTTGGAGATGGTCCTTAAGTTCCTAGAGACTAGTGCTGGAAGCACAAGAAGAGCAGGGTAACTTAAGGGAGCAAGAGAGACAAAGTAGTGGAGAGAAACAATAGTTAGCACATGGCAAGGTAGGTATGGTCAAGTTACACAAAACATTCACAGAAACAATATATAAAGGTAGTAAATATACATTTCCATTTTCATGGTAGCAGCAATAGAAAACACTTTTAAAACAAGAGGTATGTACCCCTAAGCAGTAGCAGTAAAAATAAAGTTAGCAATAAACATTCCTTCCTACTTGGCTGCAGCACTAGAAAACACCTTTAAAACAAGTTCTGCAAGCCTATGCTGCAACAGGACACTATGTGTAGGGTCAGTAGGACTGCTAACTTTAGGATAGGCTATTTCCATCTTTGATGTAGTGCTACATAGAGAAATTGTGTCTATCAGTTCACAGTACAGCTACTACAGCTAGCCAAGGGGTTTTATGCAGCAGTCATCAGGGACTGCTACTCAGGTGTGCTTGTGTCAGTAATTCAGCTCCTGGTGCTCTACAAAGCTAGAGAACCAGTAGTATTACCCAAATACAAGTAATACGCTTAAAATTTGCTACCTGAGCTACACATAGCATAATGGTAATCAACAGGCCCCAGGGGCATCTAACCGAGTAATTCCTTATGTGAAATGAGGCTCCTGGGACACTACACATGCACTGACTGCAATAGTATTTGTAAGCTCCGAGTTACAGGCAAATAAAATGTAGCATGCTTCTCAGTGTCAAGGCAATAGCTGGATACCGTAAGGAACTAAATTAAATCATAGCAGCTAGCTTTAGAGTAAATGAACTACAAATAAGCCGTTTCTTCAAGCTGGAACCCCTCTCAGGTCAGGACGAAGTTAGTCGTTCAAGAACATTTTTTTTTCAATATGCTTGTAGCTGGTTGGCAAATAAGTATTCACAGTCTACTAAGGGGTACTATAGTATCTGCATCAATAGTTAGTTATCAAATAACTAATCACAACCTACGAACAAAAAAGGTACTATAATCAGCTGTATCGAATGCAGTGATGCTTATGGGTAATCTCAACCGTGGCTGAGAATTCACAGGCAAATCTTTATTTTGGTCTAAATATGACTGGGATAACAGAATAAGGGGTTTCACACAAATTACAACAATATTAGCAGCTTCATAGTTTAGGTTCATCTACTAGTGTTTTTAATGTGTTTCTTTACATAGGTATGTATAACCATCCATTATACACAGGAAATAGTTACCTCTCCCACTTTTAAGGCTAGCTGCACAGCAAAGTCCATGCACTCTTTCCACTGATCTTGGAAATCATCCCTTTCCTTCTCAGGTGCCTTTTGGATGGTCCACTGACTGACTTGTGTGTGTGTGTGTGTGTGTGTGTGTGTGTGTGTGTGTGTGTGTGTGTGTGTGTGTGTGTGTGTATGTGTTCCAGGCAGCCATCCCTCTCAATTGATTCTCTCTGGGAAGGGAAGAACTGTTGCAGCGTGCAAGACGTGACTCCAGCAACACACATGCTGACATAAACATAAACACACTCACCCACTCAGCCGAATTCAGACAGGCTGGCAGGCTGCTCACAAAGACGACATCATTGAGCATGCCTCTGCATGTGGTGATGTCAGCCCAAAAAAAGCTGAAAAAAAAAAACAGGAAATTTGGGACTTAAGGTGGCCACTTGGGAACTCGTGGCACCCCATTATTTGGGCCTCAAAACTGGTGAAAACCAAAGAATTTGGTACGGTTGGAGGTATGGTCTTTGATGTTTGCACTGTAAGTTGCACATCTTGAGAGATATTCAACATTATTTACACTGCTAATTCTAAAATTAAGCATGTGCTGTCATATCTCTGCAAATGCTTCAATAAAATTTGCACTCAGAGAGGAATGTCTTGCTGCTATATGAAATATTATGTCTGGTTAACTAAAATGTCCAGGATGTACAGTTATCAAGATGTGATAATTTGTGAAACTTTAGGAAAAATATAATTCTGGGTATGTGTGCATTATAATATATTACACTATTTATGGAAACACTATGAATGCACTGACTAATATCATTGTTAAGAATCCTTTCTTACTGATGACATCACTATTTCTACAGTTTTAAATATCTTTTATTTTTTTACAAATATTTACATTTGTTTATTGTATGCTTTTTTTAAATTGATATTTTAGAAAATGTTGTGGAATGCAAGGATTTGTGTAGGCTTCTGAGGTGTGGTATCCCATGCCACATAGATGTTAATAAGTAAATTCATCTTGGGTATATTGCCTTTTTTAAACTGCATAAAATATACATTAAATTATTTAATCTTAAGAATTTAGGAATTACAATAGTCAAATAATATCTAAGACATTACACATTATTGTGGTCCCAGAAATTGCTTGTCTATTTCTAGCTATTAAAACCCAAACCCATGATATTCAACTATTATAAGCATAAGAGAACCATGACAGAACCATAACATAATGTAATAAAAACAGCATTAATCTTTGTTATCCAAACTACCAACAAGTCAAACATCATTGCCTTCAATAAATTATTATAAGACATTCTCATATCTAGTCTAGGAAACAAAAACACAAACAACTTTGCTGCCTGATAATCTGTCAGTGAAATAACTTTACACTTTTTCAAAGTAGTTCTCCTTTTAATATCTAGTTTAGGTCTCATTGAGGGGAGAATGAAAAAGTCTGCACCAGGCTGCCTACATGTTGGAAACCTTTTGTTTTTCATTTTCCCAGAGTGAATTTTGCACTTGCATATATAGATCTTTGAACAGAGCTTTAAGTTCCTTTACTTTGAGAGGGATCCTGTATTTCCAATTTTTTGTAATACACGAAGGATCAAATTCTTCAAGTTCACTTCTTTTCTTATCCAACCCAAGAAGTCACTCAAACAAATTTAAAATTAAGGGCATACTGAATTTCACATTTATAAGGCATACAGCACCGATTAGTGTCTGGACATCCTCTCAAACCACTACAAGTTCTGTGCACATAAGTCTCCTATCATATGCCCCCTACATCTACTACAAGCTGTAGACAAACCTAGGAACATCCTATATAACCTTGCTGGTGTATAAAATACTTAAGTAGACACTGCCATCGACTGAATCTATAGCTATATGAGTTTATAGCATATATGTTGCACAGAAATTATTCTATGCTATTTATTTTCTGATATTGGAAGGCCTAAAACATATTCCCATGTACTCCTTAACCATATATTAACATTTACTTATTTATCTGTATTTGGTTATCGGGGAGTTCTGATTGGGTCTTGCAAGACTCCTCTTCAGTTGAGGCCTATGAAGAAAAAGCTCCAAAAATGTGTCTAGCCAATTAAAGTATGTTGTTTGTCTTTCGGCTTTTCCCGGTTAGAGGTCATTACAGTGGAACTCCAGTCCACTAATGATTGGCAGTAGGTTTTTACGGTGCTGAGTTGCCAGCTCGGTGCCCAACCTTCAACGAAGGCACGCCCATTCACGCATGTCTTTCGGAACACCACTCGACCATGGGGAGGAGATGCAGACTCCACACAGAAGGCACTCCACACACTCCAGCCGAGAATTGAATGGGAGAACCTCTTGCTGTGAGGCAACAACGCTACCGCTGCATCAGCGCGGATATACTACAGTCAGATAAAAGTATACTATGAGATTATATACAGTCTCTCTGTGAGTACGAACAACATTTGAAATATAGTGATTACATATTCAGCACAGACCAGATGTCTAGGTGAATATGACAAGAAGCAGCAGACAAAGAAGGAAAAATAACAGAAAGAGGGATTGCAGTATAGGAGGTAGTTAGAGCACACAGCTGTAGATGAGTGGGAAGAGGAGTACAAGAAGAAAAAGAAGATCAGCATCTGCATGTTGAAAAGAGATCCATACCAAAATGTGTATTTTTGTATAAACTCAGCAGAATTTTATAACTCCTAACAGCTAGTCATAGGAGGTTTGCATCTTCTTCCTGTGCTCCCAAAATTAACTTTATCAGTGTGGATTAATCCTCCATTTTAAGTTGGCCTAGTTTCATTTTCTAGCCTTCTAGTACAAAATCTGTCATATCCTGGCTTATCTCCAATTTTTAAGAATTCCTTTTGAAATTAGGCCAATTGAGTATCCTCAAAAATGTGATCTCGAAACAAAAGTCCATCTACTAGTTTCAGCCATGTCAAGAACTTCCTATGTCCCAACTCGGGTTAACCTGATATACTGAGGTCTGCTTTCCAAGGCATTTGGTGGAATCTATTGATTATACAATACTTCTTTCTTATTGCAGAGTTTCCTACTCATAACGTTTCTATATTTTTAATTCAGTGTCTGACAAACATTTCTCTATGCAACCCATGTAGGCCCCCAAGATCCTCTAACACCACTCTCTTCTAGTTCATCAGGTAACTTATTTGTTTAAATTGTAGAAGTCATTATGTATTGTAGCCTGGTTATATAATTTGAGATTTGGGATCCCTAGACCAACAAATTCTCTAGGAAGCACTAAATTCTCCCATGCAACCGTATATTTTCAGTAAGCTTGGACAAACCTAACTACTAGTATATTTAGCATCATACAAAAGCCTTTTGGCATTAGGCTTGGAAAATAACCTGTGATATATAAATTACCTGTAGGAGAGTAAACATCTGAATAGCCTGTATACAATGCTGCAATTCCAACAGAAAGTTCATCCAAGGGATAAAATAATCTTTACAACTTTGTAACAGTTGGGTCATATGTCAATTTAAGTTTATCTTTCAAGGATGCTGCCAAAGAAACACCCAAATATTTCACTGGACTAGAGCTTGCTAGATATGGGTGTCAATACTAATGTCAATAGTGTGTACACGGATAATAAGTAGCATGTCTGTCACAGAGTTGTTAATGTCACAACTGGGTAGCGAACCAAATTTGGGTCTTGTTGTCAGTTGGAGTCATCCAAGTACACTAACAGATCATCAGCATATAAATCAATACCTTCTCTAAATCTCCAATATTTATACCTGGTGGTCATCTTTGCATTAATTTATGAGCTAATGTCTCCAAATAAAGTATAGACAACAATGGAGGCATTGGGCACTCCAGACATGTACCTGAACCAATTGAGAATGGGGTTGGGGACAGTCTCCCACTGATTTTTACTCTAAGGCTCTGATGCAAATATCTTCATGTAATGTAATGTAATAAAGTCCTTTGGGAAATCAAAATTCCTTAAGGTATAAAACAAATATTATATAACTTTTTTGAGTTGAAGCTAAGTACAGCTAAAAATTTATCCTTCCTAGTGGCATCCTCTGTTCATTTTGTTTTAATAAAATTATCAAAAGTTTGATTATCTTGACTAAAACTTGACTGATCCTCGTGTATCAGATTAGGTAGCCGGGGAGCTACTCTCCTTGATAAAATTATCACAAATAATTTATAATCAATATGTGACACAGAGATGGGACTGTAAGAAGAGGGTGTCTTTGCACCCTTACCTGGTTTCAAGATAACAGAGATTGCTACTTCTCATCAAGAGTTAGACATTTTCTTGGGGTGAACTATCCTATTTGACACCTGTAAAAAGTCCTTAACAAATAGATTGTCTTATATCTCTGCTGAAAGAGCTCTGATCCAGGTGCCTTATTTTACTTCAAGAGACATAAGGCTCCTTCAATTTATTTTCCTGAATGGTATGAATCAAATGAATACCCTGAATAACCCGAGTCTCCATTAACTTGGAAAAATTTACAGCCTCGTGGAAAACTTGCCATCTCTTTTAAGTAGAAAGTCTACCTATCAGTATGTTGCCCAATTTTATTTATTTCATGTTAGGCACTTTATTATTCAATATTTACAGCTTGTGTCTGATGATTTACTAATCCCTATAAGTGTAGTTGCTAACCTTGATGATTTTACTTGTTGCCTTTCACACTTAAAGCAGTGGCTGTTTTTGGGCATATCTGCCAATCAGTAATACTATGGTTTGCTTATTTTAAGGGTGAACTACAAATATGGTTGCTAGAGTAGAATAACTGGTAGCACCCTTAAGAACAGACAGGAAACGTTGAATTGGCATTGGAAAGGTATTATTATTCCCCTTTCTGGTAAACTGTGTGTGTGTGTGTGTGTGTGTGTGTGTGTGTGTGTGTGTGTGTGTGTGTGTGTGTGTGTGTGTGTGTGTGTGTGTGTGTGTGTGTGTGTGTGTGTTTATATGCATTAAAATTTATTTTGGCCAATTTTCAGTTAATGTTAGTAAAACTACACTGGAAGGTACTTAGCTGATAAGGAGATGAATGAAACCTTTGTTGATTATAATTAAGTTCTGCAGCTGTTTAGTATAAAGCTTATTTGGGTGTAGTGGATGTCATAACCTGAAGCATTCCTACACATCTTCTATATGCTTTTAAAGAACATCCTCCCCTTAAATACTGTTTTACAGCTACAGCACAGATTGTAAGATTGTGTGTCTTGTCCATTGCGTATACATTGGTGGTGATAGAGATTATACACCCCACTACTACTGTGTACAATAGAAAGTCTTGAGGGAAATGCTAGAAAAGTATGGAATTCCAGAGCCACTGCTGTATGTCATTTGTTACTAGATTTGAAGACTGAGAAACTATTCGCATTACTGGTGTCAAACCTAATGCATTCCAGATGGACACAGGACTCAGCCAAAGGTGTGTGTATTAGCTCCCCTCCTGAAAGTAATTTCAATGAACAGAATGTGAAGGAGGAGTAACTTCTGCAAAGCATGTGCTATTGAGATATGAGGGGTGTATCTTTATTGTTTGTGGATGATGCTGTTCTCTTAGCCTGAAGTAACTGTCATCTTCACCATGTACATAAGCAATGTGCTGCTCAGTGTCGATTGGTTTGGATGAAACTCAGTACCTCTCAATTAGAGGTTATTACTGTTTCCATTTTAAAAGATAAAACTGTACTGACTGCTTTAACTTGCTTATTCATTTACAAGCAGAAACAGTGTTGCAGTGGCCTTGGAGCAGCATAGCAACTAAAACTGTATGATTTTAACAAGTAATAAAACAGACTTTCTTCTGGCATCCAGCAGAACCTTGCTACTGTAAGGCACACTGGAACTGGTGACGTACTGTAGCACAGCAATACTGCGGGTGGCCTAATGGTTAAGGTGTTTGCCTTACAAACACAAGGTATAGGGTTAGAGTCTCACAAGGGATAATTGGCTAGGCTTAAAATGGCTCACAAGGGCAGTTAGCCTAGTACTAATCTATTAACCTATTAACCTATTAGCTGTTTAGTGACTGGGGCATGCACTTTTTAATTACCATCCAGCCTGACCCTTGAACTGCAGCAAAAAAAAAGACTTCAACATGAAGTCATGGCAATGCATTTTGCTACTGATAAGAGACGGGATTATTTACATATAGTGCTACAGTACTGGTGCTGTACATTTTAAAAACTTTAACTGTAAAACATCTGATGGTTCTGTATGACAAAAAAATATCAAAGTTGTAAACATATTCTTTCTTTAACTTTTTATTTTTTTAACTTCTTTGGCTGGTGCAGTGGTACGCTGGTTAGCATTGTCACCAAACAGCAAAAGGTTCTCCAGTTCTAATCTTGACTAGGGTACCTTCTGTGCAGAGTCTGCATGTCCTCCCTGCATTCGCGTGGGCTTCCTACAGGTGCTCCAGTTTCCTCCCACATTCCAAAGTCATGCATCTGGAGCTTCTCCCTGGGTCTACACTGAAAATGGGCTCTGTCCCAGTAAGACTTTCATGGTAAACAAATATAAAAAAAAATAAAATAAACCAGTATGTTTACTTACTTATTATTAAGCAGCACACATTTATTAAATGTAACTATGAAATTATCTGCCAGATGGTGTGCCTCACAAAGAGAATGATGAAAAAGTGGAGAACAGTACAAGATGAAAACCATGCTTCCCATTATGTTTGGTAACAGCAGTGACAACTACTTAGCAGAAAAATTAAGCAGGGTGCATACTGTACAGGAAGTGTTTCAGTCATGAAAACCTGGTATTTACAGTGACATTACAATAAATGGTACCAAAATCAAGTCAAGGTTTTTTCAATACATTCTGCCACACTTTTTGTTTAGGAGTATGGATAAGCAAAGTATCTAATAACGTTTAAAGCTAGTTAGCTTCTCAATACTGCTCTGTGGTGGCTTGAACTGGCTACTGTTAAGCTGAAGCCCAAGATTAGAGCTTAACACCATTGAGATATGCTTAACAAAACTTTGTTATGAACTTTACTTTTTTTTTTGTTTTCAGTCTGCTTCATTCTTTCTGGCTACCCCAGTGCCCCTGTCCATCACCAGGTCTACCAACCTTTTCTACTGCCCTGGACTATCTTCTTTTTAAAGTTGGGACAGCATGAAACCTAAGGTCATTGGGTGGGGGACATGCCACAGAATGCTGTCACCTGGGGATTTTGTTTTTATGACTTTCCTCTTGTTATTTCCCTCCCCTGCTTTTGACTGTTACATCCAAGGGCTACTCCTCTCTATGGATCATGCTTCCTGGCAAAGAATGCTAGATCCCCCCTCCCCCAGGGATGGTCAGGCCCATCCTTCCCTGCCAGTGCCTCAGATGCCAGAACCAGTAATTGAAGCTGGGCCATCTGGGCAGTAGTTAGGGAGTTATCCTTCTACACCATGACCCTGGCTTGTTAAGAACTTTCTTATGTCAGAAATAAGCTTAGCAAAGTTATTTTTCCAAATTCTGAGCAAATTCGCAGCATTCTGAGCACTGCAAGCTGGTCTTTTCAAAATTATGTTGGGTAACAATGGTTAGTGCTTTTTTCTATGCATGGTGCATCCTTAAGGGATACTAGGCTAATCAGAAAAGATCCAGACTTTGTTGCATTTGTATCACTTCACATCAAGATTCAGCAGGAAGCTCTGAGCACAAAAATAATGAAATGGAGTCTGTAATGAATGTTTTTGTAAAAATCACTAACTTCACCTAGACAAAGGTATTAAATCACTGACAGTTATTTGATTTACTTGATGACCTGAATACAAAATATGGAGGCGTTATTCTTTATAACGAGGAGGACTGGCTTTGTCAAAGAAAGCATTCAATTACTTCTTTGTATTATTGTTATAAATTGCAGAATTTCTGGCAGAGAACAAAACAGCATCATGAAGGGCTATCAAATCCTGCTTGGATGCTGGACCTTGCATTTCAAACTAACATTACTCTATTACTTATGGAGTTAAACTTAGCCATGCATGGTTCTCATTTCATAACAGAAATATACAGCTCAGTGCAGACATAAGAAACTGCAACCATTTACTTATGTTTAATCCAAATATTTACCAATGTTTAATCCAAAGTGATGTGGAATATTTTCATAAATTTCAGCAAATGGCATTTGATCTCTGTGTTTCAGTGAAAACAAATGCAGAAAAGGAACCACACCAGGCAGCAGTTTGCTGCCAGTTGTTAGGCTGCAGTCCCCAGTTAATAAATAAAACAAATATTTTATTTACATTTAAAGCATCTTGCCAAGTTGATGAATGAAGCAGTGAGCAACTCTTCTTACTGGCTATCAGCCTAAGACTTAAAGCAAAATATGGAATTAATGCATGTCTGCTGACAGGTATGAGCACTGGTGGATATATATATATTTTTTTAGTATTTTTTACAAGCATTATGCCTGTAATAACAGCATGTAAGTAGTTTATTTTAATTTATTAATTTATATGTGTGAGTGTGTATGTGTGTGGGCATGTAGAAAGATAAGTATTTTAATTTATTAATTTATGTCTGTGTGTGTACACACACACACACACACACACACACACACACACACACACACACACACAGTTATACACACACACACACACACACACACACACACACACACACACACACACACACACACACACACACACACACACACACACACACACACACACACACACACACACACACACACACACACACACACACACACACACACACACACACACACATACACACACACACACACACACAGATACGCAAACACATGCATATAAAAATATGTGGGGGGGGGGGGACACATAAGTTCTCGATTGTCCCTGATTTTTGACTTATATTTTGGTCTGCTTCTTGGACAATTTTTGATTTTCTGGCAAATCAGAAATACGGATTTATCAGCCTTCAGAAAAAGCATGCTAATATAATGGCTGTTATTCTAGCTGATTTCTAAGTATATAATAACATTAGCTGTTCCTAATTGTGGTCCTTTTTTGAGCAAGGATTCTTGAGCTACAAAGTTGATAGGTAGGTGGCTGGGAGACTGTAGTGGCTTGCACACTGTACACTAACACCAGTGAACTGAGAAAATAAATTCCTGTGTGGCAGTTATTTCTTTTAAACAAAAAAAGGCTTTATTGAATTATCACTTATGACATAGGCAGTCATAGATTTGTATAAATGAAAAGAAACCATATTGACATATTTTCATTTGCAAACATTATACATCAAACATAATCTTCCATACAGTCATCGGCAAAAAGAGTACATAGCTTATTCAATTCCTGCCTTCCCTTAAACCTCATTTATCCTCCAAAACATTATTCTGCATGACTTGTTCCCACAATTCCTATTTTTTCTGTGTAATTTGCTCCTAGCCTTTTTTAAATACCCTACTTACAGTTCTTTTATACCTGTTACTATATTCACTACTAATAGTATGTTTTGCTTGGACTTTGATTTTCATTTTCAACTAATTGCTTTTTTAGCAGCCACCAGAATTAAACTCGGCAAGGGCTTACTGTGTCTAGGCACTTCTGATTATGTATCACAACTCAAAAAATAATTTCTTTAGTTACACCAATTTGCTCGCCCAGTATTTCTAGCAGAGTAGCCAGTAAGGAATCTTTAAAGTCTGCCAGCTCATTACATCCCAAAAAGTATGTTCCCAATTACCTTCTTCTCCATCACACATCCAACATTTGCAATCTACCTGAGGACATATATGTATGTATTTAGTCATTCATTTGATCACAATCATCTAACTTGTACAGACACAAATATACATTGAGTAGGGGGCTGCAATAGGTTGTAGTGTATAGTTCTGACAGCAGCAGGCTAAAAATTATGTAGCCATTATTTATGTATTTATTCATTCATTTTATCCCACTCATATAATTGAAGTATACACAGGTATACAATTTGCTGTTAATGATGGGTGCATCTGTGCATGTGTGTGTGTGTGTGTGTGTGTGTGTGTGTGTGTGTGTGTGTGTGTGTGTAAGGTTAAAGTTATTTACCGTAGCAAATTATTATTTTACTGTATTAAAATCTGGTATAAACTGTGTATACAACAATAAATTTGGCTTTAATTTTGTGGTACAGGGGCTGTCTGTGAATGAAAGCGACTAACACTGTTGTCATCCGTTTAAGTTAAGCAGTCATTCTGGCTTTGCATAAGCAGTGTGTATTTGTGTGAAGCCAGAAGGAATACTTAACTAAGGCTATTTTGTAAGCACAATCTGACATCTGAGGTATGCACAATACATAAAGTATCTGTGATATTTATTAGGGATGTCTGCAATGAAAATTATTGTATGGGGGAGGAGTTGCTGTGAATCAAGAAGCAGCAAGCTGGCAATATTTATTTCACATTCCATCACCGTTGAACATCAGCACTGTATATAATAAGGGTCTGTCTTTGCTAGCCTGAGCAGGATGTGTTCCCAGCAAATGATCATTGGCACAGTTGCACTGCAAGTACTGTTGCCATCTAATAGTGCTAAGTTCTATTGTTTAGGTTTTGGTTGTGATTCCTTGTGCATGGAATCTGATTGTGTTTCTTGACTCTGTGTGGGTTTTACTCAGGTTTATGGTTTCTTATCCCATAATCTCAGCTGTATAATATATGCCTCTGGCCATTTTGTGGTTTGACTTTCATCTTAATCTAATAGGAGAGGGATACACAGAAAGTTAACAATGTTTTTTAGAGTGGTAGGAAGAAGGCAGACCCCCAGTCCCAAATAGGGTTTATAGTATTTTTGCAAACATCTGTCTTCTCAGTTTATTATGGATTTAATATTTTGCTAACTTCTAGCATTACATTTTTGATACAATGCAACTTGTCTCTGTGTGGGTTTTATTCATTTTTATGGTTTCTTATCTCATAATCTTAGCTGTATAATATATGCCTCTGGCAATTTTGTGGTTTTACTTTCATCCCAATCTAATAGCAGAGGGATAAACAGAAAGTAACTACATTTTTTGGAGTGGTAGGAAGGCAGACTCCAGTCTCAAATAGGTTTATAGCATTCTTGCAAACATCTGTCTTCTCAGTTTATTGTGGCTCAACTATTTTGTTAGCTTCAAGTATTACATTTTTGATCCAATATATTGTCCCCTGAAAGAAAAAGGTAAATCTGAATTTTCTTCCTTACTCAATAATTTTTCAGGTCATGGCTTAATCAAAAAGTTGTTAATAAGCTCTAAGATGTACCTCAAAGCACCTAGAGCCCTATGATGTCGGGGGGTGGGGGGTAATGGCCCAGATTAAAGGGTTATAATGAAGCTCTGAGCTGTACTTCAAAATATGATGGAGGAAAAGCAATAAAATAACTGTGACGAAAAAGAAATAAGTAATATATTTGGATGGTGTGATGTCAAGATGAGTTTAAAATAAGGGAGGGGCCATAGTAATGTGCAGGAGGGACTACTGAAAGATGGTGGCCTATTGAGTCCTATGGACTCTATTTCACCAAGGAAATTTGAGTTATACATACACATGTACATGTGTGTGTGTGTGTGTGTGTGTGTGTGTGTGTGTGTGTGTGTGTGTGTGTGTGTGTGTGTGTGTGTGTGTGTGTATATATATATATATATATATATATATATATATACATACAAAATATCTAAAGTCAATAAAGTTGCCATAAATTGTAGGCACTGAAACAGTCTGTGGATGAAAGTGAATAACCTCATCTGTCTGCTCAGATGTAATGGCCATTGACCTGTCTTATAGATCTCTACCCTATTCCATATATTGAAAGGGACAGCCACTCAATTTCTTCCTGCAGCCTCCCCTGCTTTGAAGTCACCAGCTACCATCTGCCATTGCTTGTGAAAAGAAATGCAGCAACACTGCTGCTTTAGAAGGACAGAATGTAGACAGATGTTTTATTTTACGAAAGTCACGGCAGAAAAGTTTGCCACTAATTATGCAAATAACTGCATTACTACTGCTGATACAACTAGATGGCAGCTATCATATTGTTTTACAAATGTTTCTGCAGAACTACATTTTCCAGTATTTGTGAAAAGCACTCTATTGATACTGCTGACTTACACATAAAAGTGGTTATATATTTTTTATTTTATTGATTTCACAGCAGAACTGCATTTGTCATTACTTGTTAAAAGATTTGCAGTTAATACTACTGACTTCAGGCTTAAGTTATTAGACAGACAGTTAAAATTTTCACTTTACTATGGTCACTGCAGAACCAGATTTTTTAATACTCCTTTAAGTAACTTCATTAACTTGGGGGGTAATATAAAAAGTTAGGGGTTGGCATAATCCTATAATGTGTTACTTCCAAACATAAAGTCCAAGGTTTAATTCCTACCTTTGATTCATTATGGTTTCATTGGCTCATAATGTAGTAGCTGTATAATATATGCCTCTGGCAATTTTGTGGTTTTACTTTCATCCCAATCTAATAGCAGAAGGATAAACAGAAAGTAACTACATTTTTTGGAGTGGTAGGAAGGCAGACTCCAGTCTCAAATAGGTTTATAGTATTCTTGCAAACATCTGTCTTCTCAGTTTATTGTGGCTCTACTATTTTGTTAGCTTCAAGCATTACATTTTTGATCCAATATATTGTCCCCTGAAAGAAAAAGGTAAATCTGAATTTTCTTCCTTACTCAATAATTTTTCAGGCCATGGCTTAATCAAAAAGTTGTTAATAAGCTCTAAGATATACCTCAAAGCACCTAGAGCCCTATGATGTCGGGGGGTGGGGGGTAATGGCCCAGATTAAAAGGTTATAATGAAGCTCTGAGCTGTACTTCAAAATATGATGGAGGAAAAGCAATAAAATAACACTAAGTGTGACGAAAAAGAAATAAGTAATATATTTGGACGGTGTGATGTCAAGATGAGTTTAAAATAAGGGAGGGGCTATAGTAATGTGCAGGAGGGACTATTGAAAGATGGTGTCCTACTGAGTCCTTTGTCATGGACTCTACTTCACCAAGGAAATTTGAGTTATACATACACATGTACATATGTGTGTGTGTGTGTGTGTGTGTGTGTGTGTGTGTGTGTGTGTGTGTGTGTGTGTGTGTGTGTGTGTGTGTGTGTGTGTGTGTGTGTATATATATATATATATATATATATATATATATATATATATATATATATATATATATACAAAATATCTAAAGTTAATAAAGTTGCCATAAATTGTAGGTACTGAAACAGTCTGTGGATGAAAGTGAATAACCCCATCTGTCTGCTCAGATGTAATGGCCATTGACCTGTCTTATAGATCTCTATCCCATTCCATATATTGAAAGGGGCAGCCACTCAATTTCTTCCTGCAGCCTCCCCTGCTTTGAAGTCACCAGCTACCACCAAGTTTGATGTTCTACTTTGCTTTGAATGAAGAGCAAATATGAAGTCAGGTTTGCAGGATTCTGATTGGTAGCTTCATTCTGTGGTGGACCCACATCATGAAGAGCCTGAGTCTATTTTAAATGTAGCTTTTGACTGTGGCTCATGAATCAAGCCCTTTTAACTTGATATTACTGAATTGCAAGACAATATGACTCTAAAACTTTTATATATAACTCCCGACATGTTCTCTGGCTTCTGGAAGCTGGTTGATAGGGACCAATGTCTATAATGTTGGCTAATAGCTAGCAAAGCTGCATCATTTTTTTTTTGGTTTCACTTGTTTATGTGAACAAAAAGGTTTTAGTTATGAACATCTTAAAATCAAAATTAAGTAACTTACTACAGAGAGAATCTTGAGTTACTTATGGTCTTGCATGAAAAGTTACCAACAAAAATTTGAAAATTTACTGACATTATGCAAACTCATATTTCTCACTAGTTGTGTAAAAATAAAATCATTAATAGGTTCATAGGTTCGTAATTAATAGTTAGAATGCATGCTTTCAGTACCTTTACTCCAGAATGTGGTTTAGTCTACTTGTGAAAACAACTATGTTAATAGTGCCGACAAAGATGGATAACAGAATCTTTGCTTGTGTTAACATGTGACAATAATTGCACTGCTAGCACTGACAAAGACAAACTGCAGCTGGCATTTTCACTTCACTACTGTCACTGCAGAATGGGATGTGTCATTACATGTGCAAGTAACTGATTAATACTTCTGAAGCTGAAATGTTTCACTTTAGTAATGTCACTGCAGAACTGGATTTATCATTACATGTGAAAAGAAATGTAGTAATACTACTGACTTATAGAGATAGACTGTGACTGAACCAGACAGACAAAATCTGAAGACAGAATTTTTCTTTATTAATGCCACCGCAGAACTAGATGTGTTATTACTTGCGCAAATGTTGTTGTGTCTTTCGGCTTTTCCCGGTTAGGGGTCGCCACAGCAGAACTCCGGCCCGCTAATGATTGGCAGTAGATTTTTACATACCGAGTTGCCAGCTCTGACGCACAACCTTCAACGAAGGTATGCCCATTCACGCATGTCTCCACACAGAAGACGCTTTAGCTGAGAATCGAACAGGACAGCGTCTTACTGTGAGGCGACAACGCTACCGCAGCACCACCACCGCAGCATTCACCACCACCGCAGCATTTATAATTGCATTAATTCTTCTGATGTAGAGAGATGCTGTTTCTAGAGTCATTGGAGAATAAGGGTTGTCATTACTTGTGAAACGGATTGCACTAATGTTGCTTACTTACTGTAGGTAGCCAGCTTGTAGTTAGAATTGGTGCTTTATTAATATTACAGCACAACCAGGTATGTCATTACTTGTGTAATTAATTGTATTAATATTGCTGATGAAGATGGAAAGAGTTTTCTTTCTGTTATGGCTGTGATGTATGGGATTTGTCATTCTTGAGAAAAGGCTTGCAGGAATACTGCTGATTTAGGAGGAAACTAATAGCACAATTTTCACTTCACCGGTGCTAACACAGAACTGAATCTGCCATTGCTTGTGAAAAGAAATGCAGCAACACTGCTGCTTTAGAAGGACAGAATGTAGACAGATGTTTTATTTTACGAAAGTCACGGCAGAAAAGTTTGCCACTAATTATGCAAATAACTGCATTACTACTGCTGATACAACTAGATGGCAGCTATCATATTGTTTTACAAATGTTTCTGCAGAACTACATTTTCCAGTATTTGTGAAAAGCACTCTATTGATACTGCTGACTTACACATAAAAGTGGTTATATATTTTTTATTTTATTGATTTCACAGCAGAACTGCATTTGTCATTACTTGTTAAAAGATTTGCAGTTAATACTACTGACTTCAGGCTTAAGTTATTAGACAGACAGTTAAAATTTTCACTTTACTATGGTCACTGCAGAACCAGATTTTTTAATACTCCTTTAAGTAACTTCATTAACTTGGGGGGTAATATAAAAAGTTAGGGGTTGGCATAATGCCTATAATGTGTTACTTCCAAACATAAAGTCCAAGGTTTAATTCCTACCTTTGATTCATTGAGTGGTCATTGGCTAGGTATGTAGTAGTCTCTAGACTGATTGCCTGGTACTTACCTGTGATATTATTTTGGGGTTAGGGGTTGGTATAATGGTCAAGATGTTTAACTCATGGACACAAGATACAGGGTTTGATTCTCAGCTTAGGAAGCATGAATAGGCTTAAAAAGAGCCCTTGGCATCACTAGCCTAAAAATCACCTATGACCCTGTGAATACTGCTGATATAGGGAGAAGGTATCAAAATTCCTCTGCATAATATATTCTTATGTATGCTAGTAATATTGAGCATAATATATTGCTATGTATACTAGCAATATTGAAAACAAGGCATTGAAATTATTTTTTAAAAATCTATATTTAGCATTGCGCCAGTTTATATCAGCATTCTGTTGCATGACAACAGAGAAATCAGAAAGGTGATTAATTGTGCCTAGTGCCTTAACTTTACATTTCTATTTCAGCTGACAGTTTATACTAGAATAAATCTTCAACAGTTGGAGGAGTATATTATGTACATCTGAATAAATACTGGCACCTCTGTGTTTTTTTGCATTTTCTGATCCGTTTCTGATGTGAATGTTACTTAAATACCTATAACACACTGCTTAGTTCTAGCGTATACTATATCATGAAGTAGAAACAAACGTAATGGCACTAACCACTGCCACATGGCACTCCTCTTTTTTTTCCAAAGACCTTTAATGAATTATCACTTGTGACATAGGCAAATTTACATTCATATAAATACTGGGAATCTTGAGGCAATGTTACAACTGCCTCATGTACACAGACAACCCTCTCATCCTCCCAACAAATTCCAACACATGTGAGAGATGCATCCATATAGCCAAACTGGAGGCTAAGCTCTCTCAACTCAGTACTGGCATAACCAGTCAGGAGGAGAAGGAAACCACACTCACTACAATTCCAGTCTCACATAGACCTACCACGACAGCAAATCAAACACATAAACACACAAAAACATACTTGGAGGCTCTAAATAAAAATCTGCCTAAGCAGCAGAGACCTCCAAAGCAGACACCCAAGCAACTGCTACCCCAAAACAAAACACGTGCAACACATAGCTCACAAAGCCATTGTGCCGAACAGTCACAGCCCTTAAGGCTAAACAACACACCTGATACACTTGTAATAGGTGACTCTATCATCAGGTACACTGGCGCCCCGCTCACCAGGCTGAACAAGGAGAAGGTCACGGTGAGCTGCCTGTCGGGCGCTAGGATCCGCCACATAACACGAGCACTCAGGTCACTCCAAGGCAAGTACAAATATGACTCAGTCATTGTCCATGCTGGTGTGAATGACCTGAGACGTACCTCCCTGGACTACATGAAAAGAGACATAGAGGAGCTCTCTGAGCATGTGGCCCAGGCCGGTATGACCCTGACCTTGAGTAGTATCTTACCCTCACCAAGAATGATGCCACAATATGAAGACAAGATGATCAATTTCAACAATTGGCTTAGGTATTGGTGTCATTCAAAGGGGATCCAATGCCTGTCAGCCTGGGATGACATGCTCAACAAGCCATGATGCTTCGCTAGGGACGGCTTGCACCTGTCACCCCTGGGCTTTCAGATATTGGCAAAGGCTCTTGCTACCCCTATAGTGCCTTTTTTAGGCAAGGCTCAAAAGACAAACCCACCTCCATAGGTATCTCAAGGGATAAGAAACTAAGAGTAATGCTACTCAACGCCAGAAGTCTAAACCTCAAGATGCACGCACTTGAAACTCTCCTTAGCATGGAGAACATCGATATCTATGCATTAACAGAAAACTGGTTCAAGGCTCCCGAGAGCACCCCAGCACTACCAGGTTATACCTCATACCATGCTTTTCGGCCCCAAAACTTGGACCGAACCACAAAAGGAGGGGGAGTATCAATATTCGTCAAAGATACCCACACCTCCAGGTTGGTGGCACAGCACGAAGCATCAGAGACTATCCATGTGCAACTAACAGTGGGTAAAACTGCCTTCCAGTTTATAGCCTGCTACAGACCACCCTCCCAAACCCAGGAACCCCACTCGGCCTTCCTGAGAACACTGGAAAAGGCTCCAAACACCATTATATTGGGCGACTTCAACTACCCAAACATAGACTGGGAGCATTACTCTAGCTCCAACACCCTAGCCCAAAGGTTCCTAGAATTTATAAACTCAAATGCTATGGAACAACTTGTTACCACTCCCACAAGAGGGGAAAACATACTGGACCTGATCATCACCAACATGGGGACTCTATGCTCCAGACCAGAAGTGTATCCCTCACTGGTAAGATCAGACTATAAACTAATCTCACTGGATATTCACATCCCGACCCCACCTCCTGCCCAGAAAACCACAGTGAAAAACTTCTCTAAAGCAAATTTCACACTCCTCAAAACCGAGGTGGAATCGTTCAAAGCCCCCGGCCTGTGGAAAATACAGCCCAGACCGCAGAATCCTTTATAAATGCATTCTATGAACACCTTCAGGAATGCATGGATCATGCAATCCCAAATAAAACCAAGACCCTATCCTCCAAAGGCAGACGTCCTGTCTGGTGGACCCCAGCCATAAACAAACTATACAACAGAAGGAGGAAGCTACTAAATGATAGAGCAAAATCCCAAAAATGGAAGGCATCTCTGATCAGTATTAGCAAAAAACTACGGGCACTCATAAAATCGTCTAAGGCCAGCTTCGAGAGAAAAATTGCACGGGACACTAAGGATGATCACAAGGCTTTCTTTAGTTATGTTAGGAACCTGGGTGGGAATTCCCAGATATGCTCAGAATTAGTCCAAAATGACAAAAAATACACCAAACCCACTGACATTGCCAACATCCTAGCTGACAGGTTCAGTGCAAACTTCTCCTCCCCCTCCCCACCAAAAGGGCAAATATCTATCCCAGCAGACTGATGCCCTCCTGACATCTCAGATGCTCAGGTAAGAGCCGCCCTCTCCAAAGCAAAACACACAGCATCAATGGGACCAGACGGTGTCCCGGGCTGCGTCCTACATGAACTCCAAGAAGAGCTAAACCCAAACATAAAACTACTGTTCAATCTCAGCCTTACTACAGGATATGCACCCAAAGAGTGGCGTACAGCAACAGTGGTCCCTCTACACAAAGGTGGTGCCTCAACGGATCCTGGAAACTATCGCCCCATAAGCCTGACTAGCTTGGTCTGCAAAGCTATGGAAAGGATCATCATGGAGCTCATAAATAAAGATATTGGGGACCTACAGACACTGGATCCTACCCAGTTCGGCTTTGTTAAGGGCAGATCCTGCCTCTTAAACCTGGTTGATTTCTTTGAAACAGTCACCAAGGCCATTGATGAGGGGAAGGTGGTCCACACAGCCTACCTTGACCTCGCAAAAGCCTTCGATACAATACCCCACTCGGGCATTATAGATAAGCTCACCAGCTTAAATATAAACCCCTATGTCACTAGATGGGTTGCAAACTGGCTCAAGGACAGAACCCACATGGTTAGAATTGCTGGAGCCATGTCAGACTCCAAACCAGTTACAAGTGGCATCCCACAAGGCTCAGTCCTGGGACCTCTCTTGTTCGGTATATATTTCTTGGAGGTACAGGCCAACATGGAAGGACTGTGGCTGACCAAGTTCGCAGATGACTGCAAACTGGGCCATAATAGACTCTCCAGCTGACACAAGCATCCTCCAAAAGGGCCTCATAGAAACAGACAACTGGTGCCAGAGCCATGGCCTCAAGCTAAATGCCAAAAAGTGTATAGTCATCCCCTTTGGCAAAAACAAAGTACCCACAAATTACCACATAGGTGGTAATCCATTAAGTACAGAAGAAGTAATTAGGGACCTGGGGACCCAAGTTGATAGCAATCTCTCATTTGACAACCACATGGCCAAAGTTGTTAGAAAAACATTTTATATAGCCCACCTAATCATGAAGGGATTCACATCTAGATTAGGGGAGGTCATCGTGCCTCTTTACTCATCCCTCATCAGGCCCATAATTGAGTACAATGCCCCTTTTGGGATGTACCTTACCAGACACCTGCAGCAACTGGAAAGACCCCAAAAGTACCTCACCAAGAGAATCAAAAGGCTCAAACAGATGCCATATGCTGCCCGGTTAAAGAAACTCCAGCTCTACTCAGTGGCATACCACCTGTTCAGGGACAATCTGTGCCTGATGTATAAAGCCATGTCCAACCCGGAATTAATGGACATGCTGCACCTCAGAAAATCCAAATCCCATCGAGCTACGCGCTCGAGAGACTTGAACCTCAGCACTGAAATAAATAGGACATGCTGGAGGGACAGATTCATAACCCAGAGGCTCCCTTCACTCTGGAATAAAATCCCAGTCCAGGTTAGGCAGAGTCCCTCATTGACTCTCTTCAAGAGGAATCTTGATGAGTGGATGGGAGATCGTAGGTTTAACCCGGGTATCACTTCTGTGTCACTGTTAGACAGAGGCACAGTATACTAACCTCGAAAAAGGGCATAGCAAAATTAATTTAAAATGGGTGGCGAAAGCCAAACACATTCTGGCTAGGCTTATAAATGCCCTAGGGCAGATAGCCTAGTATGAACCTATGAACCTATAATTAACATAAACATTTTACTTCACATACAGTGGATATAAAAAGTGTACACAACCCTGTTAAAATGCCAGGTTGTTGTGATATAAAAAAATGAGACCATAATAAATCATTTCAAAACTTTTCCCACCTTTAATGTGACCTATAACTTGTACAATTCAATTGAACAAAATATAAAAAATAAAAAAAAACATACAATACGCTGGTTGCATAAGTGTGCACACTCTTAAACTAATACTTTGTTGTGTGTGCACACTCTTAAACTAATACTTTGTTGTGTGTGCACACCCTTAAACTAATACTTTGTTGTGTGTGCACACCCTTAAACTAATACTTTGTTGATGCACCTTTTGATTTAATTATATCATTCAGTCTTCTTGGGTACACACCTGCCATCAGTTAAAGAGACTGTAATTAACCTCAAATAAAGTTCAGCTGTCCTAGTAGGATTTTCCTGACATTTACTCAGTTGCCTGCAACAACAAAAGCCATGGTTCGCATGGATCTCATTGTTGAAAGGTATCAGTCTGGAGAAGGGTACGAAAACATTTCCACAGCATTGGATATACCAAGAAATACAGTGAAGACAGTCATCAAAAAGTGGAGAAAATATGGGACAACAGTGACATTGCAAAGAACTGGATATCCCTCCAAAATTGATGAAAACACAGACTTAAACTGGTCAGAGAGGCTGCCAAGAGACCTACAGCAACATTGAAGGAGCTGCAGGAATTTCTGGCAAGTACTGGTTGTGTACTACATCTGACAAAAATCTCCCATATTTTCCATATGTCTGGACTATGAGGGCAGGGTTGCAAGGTGGAAGCCTTTCCTTACACAGAAAAACATCCAGGCCTGGCTAAAATTTGCAAAACAATACATCAAGTATCCCAAAAGCATGTGGAAAAATGTGTTATGGTCTGATGAGACCAAGGTTGAACTTTTTGGACACAACTTTGCATTATTAAAAGAACACCATCCCCATGGTAAGGCATGGTGGTGGCAGTATCCTGCTTTGGGTTTGCTTTTCTTCAGCTGGAACTGGGGCTTTAGTCAAGGTGGAGGGAATTATGAACAGTTCCAAATACCAGTCACGTTTGGCCCAAAACCTTCAGGTGTTTGCTAGAAAGCTGAAGATGAAGAGGAATTTCACCTTTCAACATGACAATGACCCCAAGCATACATCCAAATCAACAAAAGAATGGCTTCACCAGAAGAAAATTAAAGATTTGGAATGGCCCAGCCAGAGCCCAGACCTAAATCCAATAGAAAATCTGTGGTGTGACCTGACGGTATGTGTGCACACAAGATGCCCTCGCAATCTGACAGATTTGGAGTGCTTTTGCAAGGAAGAGTGGGCAAATATTGCCAAGTGAAGATGCGTCATGCTGATACTCCTACCCAAGAAGACTGAATGCTGTAATTAAATCAAAAGGTGCTTCAACAAAGTATTAGTTTAAGGGTGTGCACACACAACAAAGTATTAATTTAAGGGTGTGCACACTTATGCAACCAGCATATTGTACATTTTTTATTTTTTATATTTTTCCCCTAACAGATTTGTATGTTTTTCAATTGAATTGTACAAGTTATAGGTCACATTAAAGGTGAGAAAAGTTTTGAAATGATTTATTGTGGTCTCATTTTTTTATATCACAAAAATCTGGTATTTTAAAAGGGGTGTGTACACTTTTTATATCCACTGTATATTGCTATATATGGGTCTATATTAAAAGACCGAAGAGGTGTTTCAGCGAACACCTCTTGGTCGACACATAATGAGCGAATGCACTAAAGCATGAATGCTCAAAACAGCAGTTTCTTTCCCTGGGAAAGAAACCACTAGTACAAACACACACACACACACACACACACACACACACACACACACACACACACACACACACACACACACACACACACACACTTTAAAACATTACAACTTGGGGGGCTTCGCCCTCCACACCCCCCACACCTCCAGGTTGGTGGCACAGCACGAAGCATCAGAGACTATCCATGTGCAACTAACAGTGGGTAAAACTGCCTTCCAGTTTATAGCCTGCTACAGACCACCCTCCCAAACCCAGGAACCCCACTCGGCCTTCCTGAGAACACTGGAAAATATGAAGGTCTCTCCAAACACCATTATATTGGGCGACTTCAACTACCCAAACATAGACTGGGAGCATTACTCTAGCTCCAACACCCTAGCCCAAAGGTTCCTAGAATTTATAAACTCAAATGCTATGGAACAACTTGTTACCACTCCCACAAGAGGGGAAAACATACTGGACCTGATCATCACCAACATGGGGACTCTATGCTCCAGACCAGAAGTGTATCCCTCACTGGTAAGATCAGACTATAAACTAATCTCACTGGATATTCACATCCCGACCCCACCTCCTGCCCAGAAAACCACAATGAAAAACTTCTCTAAAGCAAATTTCACACTCCTCAAAACCGAGGTGGAATCCTTCAAAGCCCCCGGCCTGTGGAAAATACGACCCAGATCGCAGAATCCTTTATAAATGCATTCTATGAACACCTTCAGGAATGCATGGATCATGCAATCCCAAATAAAACCAAGACCCAATCCTCCAAAGGCAGACGTCCTGTCTGGTGGACCCCAGCCATAAACAAACTATACAACAGAAGGAGGAAGCTACTAAATGATAGAGCAAAATCCCAAAAAGGGAAGGCATCTCTGATCAGTATTAGCAAAAAACTACGGGCACTCATAAAATCGTCTAAGGCCAGCTTCGAGAGAAAAATTGCACAGGACACTAAGGATGATCACAAGGCTTTCTTTAGTTATGTTAGGAACCTGGGTGGGAATTCCCAGATATGCTCAGAATTAGTCCAAAATGACAAAAAATACACCAAACCCACTGACATTGCCAACATCCTAGCTGACAGGTTCAGTGCAAACATCTCCCCCCCTCCCCACCAAAAGGGCAAATATTTATCCCAGCAGAGTGCTGCCCTCCTGACATCTCAGATGCTCAGGTAAGAGCCGCCCTCTCCAAAGCAAAACACACAGCATCAATGGGACCAGACGGTGTCCCGGGCTGCGTCCTACATGAACTCCAAGAAGAGCTAAACCCAAACATAAAACTACTGTTCAATCTCAGCCTTACTACAGGATATGTACCCAAAGAGTGGCGTACAGCAACAGTGGTCCCTCTACACAAAGGTGGTGCCTCAACGGATCCTGGAAACTATCGCCCCATAAGCCTGACTAGCTTGGTCTGCAAAGCTATGGAAAGGATCATCATGGAGCTCATAAATAAAGATATTGGGGACCTACAGACACTGGATCCTACCCAGTTCGGCTTTGTTAAGGGCAGATCCTGCCTCTTAAACCTGGTTGATTTCTTTGAAACAGTCACCAAGGCCATTGATGAGGGGAAGGTGGTCCACACAGCCTACCTTGACCTCGCAAAAGCCTTCGATACAATACCCACTCGGGCATTATAGATAAGCTCACCAGCTTAAATATAAACCCCTATGTCACTAGATGGGTTGCAAACTGGCTCAAGGACAGAACCCACATGGTTAGAATTGCTGGAGCCATGTCAGACTCCAAACCAGTTACAAGTGGCGTCCCACAAGGCTCAGTCCTGGGACCTCTCTTGTTCGGTATATATTTCTCGGAGGTACAGGCCAACATGGAAGGACTGTGGCTGACCAAGTTCGCAGATGACTGCAAACTGGGCGCCATAATAGACTCTCCAGCTGACACAAGCATCCTCCAAAAGGGCCTCATAGAAACAGACAACCGGTGCCAGAGCCACGGCCTCAAGCTAAATGCCAAAAAGTGTATAGTCATTACCTTTGGCAAAAACAAAGTACCCACAAATTACCACATAGGTGGTAATCCATTAAGTACAGAAGAAGTAATTAGGGACCTGGGGACCCAAGTTGATAGCAATCTCTCATTTGACAACCACATGGCCAAAGTTGTTAGAAAAACATTTTATATAGCCCACCTAATCATGAAGGGATTCACATCTAGATTAGGGGAGGTCATCGTGCCTCTTTACTCATCCCTCATCAGGCCCATAATTGAGTACAATGCCCCTTTTGGGATGTACCTTACCAGACACCTGCAGCAACTGGAAAGACCGCAAAAGTACCTCACCAAGAGGATCAAAGGGCTCAAACAGATGCCATATGCTGCCCGGTTAAAGAAACTCCAGCTCTACTCAGTGGCATACCACCTGTTCAGGGGCGATCTGTGCCTGATGTATAAAGCCATGTCCAACCCAGAATTAATGGACATGCTGCACCTCAGAAAATCCAAATCCCATCGAGCTCGGCTCGAGAGACTTGAACCTCAGCACTGAAATAAATAGGACATGCTGGAGGACAGATTCATAACCCAGAGGCTCCCTTCACTCTGGAATAAAATCTCAGTCCAGGTTAGGCAGAGTCCCTCATTGACTCTCTTCAAGAGGAATCTTGATGAGTGGATGGGAGATCGTAGTTTTAACCCGGGTATCACTTCTGTGTCACTGTTAGACAGAGGCACAGTATACTAACCTCGAAAAAGGGCATAGCAAAATTAATTTAAAATGGGTGGCGAAAGGCAAACACATTCTGGCTAGGCTTATAAATGCCCTAGGGCAGATAGCCTAGTATGAACCTATGAACCTATAATTAACATAAACATTTTACTTCACATACAGTGGATATAAAAAGTGTACACAACCCTGTTAAAATACCAGGTTGTTGTGATATAAAAAAATGAGACCATAATAAATCATTTCAAAACTTTTCCCACCTTTAATGTGACCTATAACTTGTACAATTCAATTGAACAAAATATAAAAAATAAAAAAAAAACATACAGTACGCTGGTTGCATAAGTGTGCACACTCTTAAACTAATACTTTGTTGTGTGTGCACACCCTTAAACTAATACTTTGTTGTGTGTGCACACCCTTAAACTAATACTTTGTTGTGTGTGCACACCCTTAAACTAATACTTTGTTGATGCACCTTTTGTTTTAATTATATCATTCAGTCTTCTTGGGTACACACCTGCCATCAGTTAAAGAGACTGTAATTAACCTCAAATAAAGTTCAGCTGTCCTAGTAGGATTTTCCTGACATTTACTCAGTTGCCTGCAACAACAAAAGCCATGGTTCGCATGGATCTCATTGTTGAAAGGTATCAGTCAGGAGAAGGGTACGAAAACATTTTCACAGCATTGGATATACCAAGAAATACAGTGAAGACAGTCATCAAAAAGTGGAGAAAATATGGGACAACAGTGACATTGCAAAGAACTGGATATCCCTCCAAAATTGATGAAAACACAAGACTTAAACTGGTCAGAGAGGCTGCCAAGAGACCTACAGCAACATTAAAGGAGCTGCAGAGCTGCATTTCTGGCAAGTACTGGTTGTGTACTACATCTGACAAAAATCTCCCATATTTTCCATATGTCTGGACTATGAGGGCAGGGTTGCAAGGTGGAAGCCTTTCCTTACACAGAAAAACATCCAGGCCTGGCTAAAATTTGCAAAACAATACATCAAGTATCCCAAAAGCATGTGGAAAAATGTGTTATGGTCTGATGAGACCAAGGTTGAACTTTTTGGACACAACTTCGCATTATTAAAAGAACACTATCCCCATGGTAAGGCATGGTGGTGGCAGTATCAGGCTTTGGGTTTGCTTTTCTTCAGCTGGAACTGGGGCTTTAGTCAAGGTGGAGGGAATTATGAACAGTTCCAAATACCAGTCACGTTTGGCCCAAAACCTTCAGGTGTTTGCTAGAAAGCTGAAGATGAAGAGGAATTTCACCTTTCAACATGACAATGACCCCAAGCATACATCCAAATCAACAAAAGAATGGCTTCACCAGAAGAAAATTAAAGATTTGGAATGGCCCAGCCAGAGCCCAGACCTAAATCCAATAGAAAATCTGTGGTGTGACCTGACGGTATGTGTGCACACAAGATGCCCTCGCAATCTGACAGATTTGGAGTGCTTTTGCAAGGAAGAGTGGGCAAATATTGCCAAGTGAAGATGCGTCATGCTGATACTCCTACCCAAGAAGACTGAATGCTGTAATTAAATCAAAAGGTGCTTCAACAAAGTATTAGTTTAAGTGTGTGCACACACAACAAAGTATTAATTTAAGGGTGTGCACACTTATGTAATCAGCATATTGTACATTTTTTATTTTTTATATTTTTCCCCTAACAGATTTGTATGTTTTTCAATTGAATTGTACAAGTTATAGGTCACATTAAAGGTGAGAAAAGTTTTGAAATGATTTATTGTGGTCTCATTTTTTTATATCACAAAAATCTGGTATTTTAAAAGGGGTGTGTACACTTTTTATATCCACTGTATATTGCTATATATGGGTCTATATTAAAAGACCGAAGAGGTGTTTCAGTGAACACCTCTTGGTCGACACGTAATGAGCGAATGCACTAAAGCACGAATGCTCAAAACAGCAGTTTCTTTCCCTGGGAAAGAAACCACTAGTACAAACACACACACACACACACACACACACACACACACACACACACACACACACACACACACTTTAAAACATAACAACTTGGGGGGCTTCGCCCTCCACACCCCCCACACCCCTCCTAACTAAATATACCAACTCCAAGATCTCACTACAGTGAGAAAAGGGGCAAAAACATGGGGATGGCCAAGCAATGTTCTTCCCAGGGAAATAAATTGCTGTTTTGAGCGTTCGGGCTTTAGTGCGTTCGCTCATTTCGTGTCAACCAAGAGGTGTTTGCTGAAACACCACTTCGGTCTTTTAATATAGACCCCTATATATCATATAACGTAAGCAACATTATATAAATTATTCAATTCCTGCCTTTTTTGGTGGCATAGTCCTAAGTACCACCAAATGACCCAAGTATGAATAACAGCTTGGCTGCTTGATGGTGCAAGGTAAGGATGATGGCATGCCCATCCTTGGGTTAGGGACAGTGGTCCTGGCTGGCTTGCACCACTGCTTTGCTGACATAGCCTCAGCTGCAGGGGGGAGGTGTGTAAAGACGCAGGCAGCTGTTGTAGGCTGGATGAGAGTATGACTGCCCAAACCACTCACACCTGTCACCGTATGAGAAGCAATACTCATCCATGGACAAAAGGGCACAGGCAGTCCTTTTTGTGATGAAAAAGGTCACATTAGCACACATGGAAGAGGTTAGACCATTTATAATAAAAAAAAAAAAGAAAGAAAAAAATGTCCTCATCTAACAGGAATATCAGCAAGAGCACAAATAACCCCAAATCTGCCTATATGACACCACCTGCATATCTCTTACCCCAGTACATCTGGGGAGCTCTATATCAATGGGGAACTAAAGAGTGCCCAACAGGAGGAGGTTTGAAGGTTTCTACACACAGGGTGTAAAACTACACATACACACACACACACACACACACACACACACACACACACACACACACACAAACAAACAAAAAAATAACACCTTACTGGTGTTTCATATCCACTACATTTATTAATTCATGCACTCATTCATTCTGTGAATACTCGCTTTACCAATTTCAGGGTTTTGGAAGTCAGAGTCTGTCCTGGCACTCAGTAATCCTAGACATAGAGAGAATATCAGATTATTGCAGGATTGCACATACTAATAGGCTGTTTGGAAAATTTCCAGTTTACCTATGACATGTATTTGAGAGCTGTTAGGAAATGGCAGAACTCAGTAAAAACCCACATGGATGCAGGGTACCACAGCGAAGAAAACCTGGATAGTGAAGAGCTGTGCATCAACAGAGCTAACCACAGCACTACTTTGCTGACCATCTCCATGATATTAAATAATAAAAATGTTAAAGTGGGATTCCCATGGTTTAGCTTCAATGGTAATGTCACACATAACAGTTCCTTATGTATGATAGCATTTTTTTTACTTTTTTTTAATCATGGACTACTATGACGAAGAAAAAAATTATACTTGTCAGAATGTGTGTTGAAATAACTTGTTTCTAATCAATGCATGTTACATATGACTGAAAATTAATACAGTGTTCGAACATGATATTCTGCTCAATCTAGCCCTGGTGGAGGAATTATTTAATGGCTGGATGGATGCAACCACTTTAATAATATAAACACACAAAGTAGTGAAGCCGGTATCTGATTTTGTAAGCGTAATAATACCATCCTGTGAGGGCAGTAGCTGGCAGCAATGGACCTTCCAAAGTCAATAAAATCTGCAGTATCAGGCCTCTGTGCACCTCTGGGCAATCCAGTATTACCCAATACTGCTTACTGCTTAAAGATACAAATTACATTAATCTTACTAGTTCAGCTCTACAGTTCATTGAATCAATCTCATTATAATCAATAGAGAAGCGACAGGCTATAGGTCACATAAAGAGTAACTGTTTTAAGTTCAAGTTCATTTTTTTACATTTTTATAAAGACTTTGAAATATTCCAAGACAAACAAAATCACCAAGATGCCATAACTAAACTAGATGGTAACTGTCAAGCATGTATTTCTTACTGTTTTGAAAGATTTGTTTTTTAAGACAAATACCTGGGTTATCAGCTTCTCTCATTTGCTTGGATGGGGGTTCATCAATTTCCCATGGTGTTGACTGGTTGACAGGCGTCTGTCCCCACCTCACACTCGTAGCGAGCATGTGTCCTGGAATCTGTCCATTAGTCTTAGAAATGCCACGATTCTGTGAAAAGAAAGCAATAATGCTATTGCATTAGATTCATTTTCAGTAAAAACACTAAACCTTTACATTGTCATGTTCAGAAGCACTGCTTTTTTAACTTCTGTATCAAACAATCTAGCATCCTGGTAATCACCAGTGTTAGACACTAAATAATGACAAGGGAAGAGTAGTTGAGCTCAGCAGCCACTTTTTTAATGGGAGTGGTGGAGGACTGAGATACGCTGGGGCACATAGTCTAGCATCCTGGTAATCACCTGTGTTAGACATTGTATAACAACTGGGTAAACCAGCTGAGCTACCCACTGATTAGAAACATTTCTACATTACATGGAAGCTACTTTTCTAAGAATTTTAAATGGCATACAATGTACTGTCTGTAAGCAGACCCAATAAAGCTAAATGTGTTGAGTCCAGCTGCCAGAAACTAAATTTATTGTACTTAGAAAACTCTTGTCTCTGTATGTAGTGGTGAGCTATAATATTAAACACTGGAGTACATGAAGGACTATCCTTTAGGTGTGTGTGAGTTTTGTATTCAACAAGTTGTTGTGTCTTTCGGCTTATCCCGGTTAGGAGTCGCCACAGCGGAACTCCAGTTCGCTAATGTTTGGTAGTGGATTTTTATGTGCTGAGTTACCAGCCCTGATGCACAACCTTCAACGAAGGCATGCCCATACACGCATGCATCCACACAGAAAACGCTCTAGCTGAGAATCGAACGGGACAATGGTATGTTTTCAAATAATCATATGCTGCAAAACAGCATTTGAGGAATATGACTTTGGATGTATTACAATCCTTTTAAACTTCAACAGACACAATAAAGACATATCCAGTTGCTTCAGGGCTCATAACCAATTGCTTCAGGGCTAAGAAGGTTTATTTTCTTAAGTACTGGGAAACAAAAAATGCAGATATTTTGAATGACAGAATGAAGTCATTACAAGAATGCATTTGGTAAGACAAGGATAAGAAAAAGAATGAGTTATCAATAAATAATATACAAAATGTGTTATAAAACACATCAGACTGCCTTCAGTGATGGCCCAGAGTTATTCTGCACTTGCTTATCAACAGCCATACAAATTATGTTTATGTAAAGAGTTTACCATAGCAAGCCCTGTAAAAAAATATTTGTATTAGCTATATGAAGGGCACAACATCATTGGCTATGCATCCTGAAGTGCATAAATATGTATCAAAGGGGATTCAGCATAGACCTTTGAGTGACATATTTGTTATACTTAGCATTTTTAAGTAGTTTATGAAAAAATGAAATGAAATTAAACATCTGGTTACATTTAAACAGATTTGATAAAAAGTTGACCTCTGCTATTAACCACTAAAATATAATATTTTTCTATTCTGAAATAAATATTATCAACAGCATTTACCAAAATGATGGGAATGTGGCTTGGAGATATATGCAAAAACTGTTGAAATATACTGCAGGTGAATAAGAGATTTTTATGATTTGAACCATTACTAATTATTTTCTATCATAGGAAGGACTATGAATTTTATTTGAGATGTCATTTCTTACATTCATCTGTGATAGTCGGGCAGCGCAGTGGTGCAGTGGTTAATGCTGTCGCCTCACAGCAAGAGGTTCTCTGGTTCGATTCTTGGCTGGGGTGCCTTCTGTGTGGAGTTTGCATGTTCTCCCTGTGTTCGCGTGGGTTTCCTCCGGGTACTCCGGTTTCCTCCCACATTCTAAAGACATGCTTCTGGAGCATTTCTCCCCAGGCCTCTGCTGAAAACAGGATCTGTGGAACCTAGTCGGACTTTCCCGGTCAACAAATGTTAAATAAATAAAATAAAATAAATAAATAAATAAATAGCAAGGGCATTTGGAAACTTAGGAAGGAACCTATTAGTATGATTACAGGGCCAAAAGCTGTGGACATTCTAAATTAAAACAAAAAAGCTTGAAAGGGCTTTTGAATTTTCTCTCATGGTGCATTAAGCTCAGGGGCTTGTCTTCCTCAGTTTAGTTTGGACAGTTAGGCGAGATGGACCGCAGGGCCCCCTTGTAACCACAAGATAGTACAGTACTGGGTAACTGTAAGACAGTGAACGACCACAACAGTGAAAACAAACTGATGAAACAGCTGTATAAACAAATTGCAAGACAACTTAGAAAACTGTACCAAATTATGATCCATCCATCCATCCACAACCCCTTTTCCCATTTTTATACAGGGGGTCAGAGTATCACTTCAACAGTGACAATCAACTAGAGTCAAGCTTTACACCTCCAGATGACTAGCCCTGTTGGTGTACCAAATTTTGATAGATCTTATGCAACAAATAAGTATCAGTTGGTGAGGGGAATCCTCTACATGTAGGTTACATCTTGCCTTTAAAATCTACAACATCTGGACCAAGATCCCCAATCACTGGAGAGCCCACATTCTACCTCTCAGTACTCATTTTGGATTAGTGCTTCTGTTTTTCTCTGGAGACTGCTGATAACCAGAAAGCCTGACAACTGCTTTATAGGTGCCAACTTGAAATCTTTGTTTCTATTTTGCTCCTGGTGAGAGAAGGAGCAGAGATAATTGATTCCTGGTTGTCTCTGATTTGGCAGTGAGTGTCTGTGTGGGAACTTACTGACTGATCTGGTTGCAGTTCAAAGCATCTATCAAGAAAATGCTGCTGCAAGCCTACAGATCCCTGCATCATCTGGGACTAGAATGTTGATCACAAAAGAGCATGTAGCCTACTTCTCATCCTGGGACTGGTGCTACTGTTTTTATTTTATTTTATTTTATTTTTTTATTTTATTTTACATTTGTTAACTGGGATGGTCCAACTGGACACAGGTCCATTTGCAGCAGAGGCCTGGGGAGAAAAGCTCCACAGCAAGTAAAATTTTACACGATATGTTAAAATACAGTATACAGAGAATTTTCAAACAATATGTTAAAATACAGTATACAGCAGAAGACATAACAAGACCTATATATACAGGAAAAAATATTTACACGTCGTTAATAACAGAATAAGTATACATATTCAGTCAGCATTAGGAGTAGACCTAGACTGTAATATATATTACAGTAGGTATATTAGGAAGTGAGGTGTATAAGTAGAATAATTTGAGGACTTATGTAATACATGGGCATAGCCACTTATTCTTTAAGTGTGTTCTAAGTGAGTTTTTAAATTGAAAAGAGGTAGGGGCAGAAATCAGAACAGGAGGGAGATTATTCCAGGTTCTAGCTATGGAGTGGGAGAACAGTGCTTTTCCTGCAGTATTGTTAGCCCTAGAGATACAGAGTAGGGGGTTTGTCGGAGGATTGGAGAGGACGATTTGCATTATAGTGGGTGAGAAGTTGGCCTAGTGCAGGGTTTTTTTCTGGATGTGTTACCACATTGTAGGCAATGACTAACTGATGATAGGTTAGTAGCTGGGGAAGTTCCAGCCATTGAGTTTAGAGCCTGGCAATGGTGGGTTCTAAAGGTGGAGTTGTTTGCAAACTTGGTGATTTTATTATAACATGATTCGAGTCTGGCAAGGTCAAGTTTGCTAAGTTGGGTAAGAATTAGAGCAGCATACATTAGGGTAGACAAGAGGTGAGTTTGGGCTAGGGTAATCTGTGCTTGTTTCGAGAGGGATTTCCTCTGCCTATATGGTGTTCCCATTTTTAATGGACTTTTTTTGATAGTTTGTGAAAAGTGGACGTTGAAGTGAAGATTTATATCAATTTCAAAGCCTAAGAGTTTGGTATGGTCAGAGGGAGAGATAACAGTGCCATTTTTGGAGGAAACAGTGAAGGATAGAGGGGTGGAAATGGTTTTGTTGGGGGTGAAAAGTAGTAATTTGGTTGGTACTTATGTATTATCGCAACCAGATTTTCACGGTAATGCTGGTTGCTTCTCGTTGTGTCAAGTAGCACCAAGAAAGTATTAAAAAGCTCAGAAACATGTTTTCTTTAATGTTTTGTGTTTTTAGGAAGGTTTATCGGTTAAACGGCTGAAAAAGTAAGGTTTGAAAATAACTTTCCCCTTTACTTTGGAGTGGATGCGTTTGCACGTGTATTTGGCCAGAAAGGACTTTGGCAGTTATTGTGCATATGTTAGGTGCTTTTCGTTGATACCTCATTTATTTTTCAGTTGTAGTTTTGTAGGTTCACCTTCGTAACAGAAACTTGCAGGAATTAAGGGCTTGCAAGAGTGATGGGGGCATGATGTTGACAGGTAATCCAGGGTAGTTTTTCATGGCACTGCCATGATGGCAGAAGTTACCAGGTGTGGTTTGGTTTGTTTTGGTGGGTACGTTTTGGTGTTGTGATGGTGGCATATTTGGACAAACTCTGGATGTACTTCAGGGATTTCTGCATGTTTTACAGCTGGAAATCTATCTGTGGCTCATTCGTTGTTTTTCTGTTGGTATGTGTGTGTGTGGGGGGGGTGTTATCAGTGATTGCATTCAGTAGCCCCTCAAAGCAGTTATTTTGCTGAGGAACGCGCATCACACTGACATGAGTTAATCTCAGAAAAAAGGACAAGCTATTTTACAATGTTACTTTCTCAGTGTTTTCAAGGTTAAATTGTACTACAAATTACAAATATTATAGAAAAGACTTTATTTAGTTTTAATACTGTTAATTTCGTTTTCTAAAGGAAAACAGAAGCAACCAGCGTTAGCATGAAAATCTGGTTGCGATAATACGTAAGTACCATTTGGTTTTATTAGGGTTTAGGATAAGTTGGATCTAAGTAATCCAACTTTCCACAGAGCTAAAGGATTCCTGGATGAGTTGTTGTAGGGTGGGAAGTGATGGAGCTGAACAGATAAGAGTTGAATCATCAGCGTACTGTATAAATGAAGTATGCTGTGTGTTTTGCTTCTGGTGACAGAAGAAGCAAATAGGCATTGTATCCCAGCAGCATAAAGCTGTGGTGGGACCAACACTAGAAGCTGTCAGGTTGTATCCAATTAGGTGAATCCCTACTATTCATCATTCTTGACAAAGCTAATTCTTTTTTCATTTCAGTAAATACTGCTTGATTAGCTATTGTTTAACCTAACTTCAGAATATCTCCCTATAAATCATCAACCCTGAGAACACTGATGCCTGTGTGGAATTCTTCACAGAAACCCTATACAAACATGTTAATACCTGCATAAAAGCAGCTGTAGTAACCATGGATAACTGCAGAACTAACTCAAAAAACAAGCCACTGTGCTGGAATCCCATCATCAAACGGCTGTATACCAGAAGAAAGAAATCAAGGCAAACATTAGGAGGCGTAGCACCCAGAAGGATAAACAAACAACTTAGAGGACAAATAAATTCTACCAAAGCCAAATTTGAGGCAATTTGGCCTCCCAGGCCAAGGACAACCAGAAGGCATTCTTTAGCCATGTCTGCAACCTCAAAGACTATACACAATTATGTGCAGTGCTCATTGTTAATAGAGCCACATATACTGAGATGGAAACGGCACTGACATCTAGGAACAAAATCCAAGCTATAAACCAATTTGCTTTTCCTGTCCTAACAGTTTTAGAGAAATGTGTTAGATAGATTAGATAGGAAAACAAGAAGGATGCTTCACGCTCACCAAATGATTTATAAAAATCAGTGAATACCAAGATTATATATTCCCCATTACAAAGGCGGGATGGGCCTCCTTGAAATTGATTACATGTATAGATCTGCAATTATGGGACTCCACACAGATCTGCTGACCTCACAAGACCCAAATGTAGTGAAAGTTTTGAAACATGAAGAGAATAAATCTAAGATGACTTCTCTGCTTAATCTAGCAGATGTATATCAGCATCAAGCAGGAATGGAAATCAAACCAGAAGTAGATAAAAGTCAGGCCGCAACTGAATCTGCTAAAAAACAAAATAAAGAATATTAGGTGAAGGACCGGATAAGAAGGCAAGAAATGTGGAAAATGGATAAACATAGCAGCAAGTACAGAAAATGTCTGGAAGAACCTCATGTTGATCAGGAATACATGCAGGAATGGTTAAGGAGAGGCGAATTCAAACCAAGAGATAAAAGGTTAATTTTGGTGGCCTAAGATAGTGGGCTACGTACATGCTCGTTTACAAAGTCTATTGAACATGTGGGAGAAACAGACAAATGTAGGTTTTGTAAAACTGAATTGGAAACAGTCGCACTCCTCATTGCTGGTTGTGACATACTAGTGGCAGAAGGACTGTACACTGAAAGCCATAATAATGTGGCAAGACTGTTGCACTGGGGATTGTGCAAATATTATAGTACTGAAATGTCTGCAAAACACTGGAAACATGAGCCACAAAGCATCATAGAAAATGATGGTTTACATTACATGGAATCGTCCATTACTAAGTTCAAAAGATAGATGCTAGACAACTGGATATAGTGGTCCATGAAAAGAATACAAAAGTAGCATCAATCATTGAAATTGCCACACCCAGTGACTACAGTGTGTTGCGTACAGAGAGGGACAAAGTAATAAAATATCAGGATCTGCAGGCAGAAATGAGAGCAATTTGGAAGAAGGATACCTAGACAGTTCCAATAGTAGTAGTAGCAATGGGTCTTATAAAAAAGAATCTACAATCGTATTTAGATATGTTACCAATCCATGTAACCCCGTATGAACTGCAGAAGGCATCCTTACTGGGCACATTGCAGGTGCTGTGAAGAACACTTTTGGCTGACATCAAAGACTGAAACAATACTAATTTCATGGACTTTAATTGTACTTTGACTTAGGAATGGGGTCCATTCCCGTCATCGAATTAGAAACCCAAAAGACTTGGAAAAATTAAAAAACACAGAAGATATAGCAATTCTGCTGGCCAACAAATTCAGCTCCTGCTCTACCCCTCTCCCCCCACCTTCCCTCAGGAAATACCGTCAAATATAATTATTATTCCACTCAAAGAAAGGAATATCAGAGTGAAGGAATAAGTCCAAAGCAAATGACTAAGCCATTTAACACAATACCCCACTTGGGCATTGTTGACAAACTCAAGAGGTTAGGTATAAACCCTTACATCACCTGGTGGATAGCTAACTGGCTTACAGACAGGACACATGAAGCTAGAATTGAGGAGTCCACGTCTATAAAGAGATCGGTTGCAAGCAGAGTCCCTCAGGGATTGATCCTGGGACTGCTCCTTTTTGGCATTTACTTCTCTGATGTCAAGGCTAATGTCAATGGCTTCTGGCTGACTAAATTTGCAGAAGATTGCAAATTAGGAGCTGTCATAGAGTCCTCCACCAATGCAAATGTTCTCCAGGAAGGGCTGATACAGAAAAATAACTGGTGTCAGAGCCATGGACTAAAACTAAACGCCAAGAAATGCATAACAGCATTCTTCAGAAAGTCATCCACCCCTAGTAACTATCATATTGACAACGCACCTCTAACAGATGGCCCAGTAGTGAGGGACGTGGGGACACACACAGACAACAATCTAGCCTTTGACTATCATGTTCATAGGTTCACAGGAGATTACTAGGCTAACGACTCAAAAGCTGTTATAAGCCTAGCCAGTTTTACCCAGATTTTACCCAGTTTTCTATCCCATGGTCAGCAAGTGGGGTTTTGATTATTTTTACAGACTGCCTCTGTCATAAGGGGCACAGGCACCACCCCAGGAGTGAATTTGTAATTTCTCATTCATTGGTCCAGAATGTGCTTGAAGAAAGTTATGGAAGGGCTATGCTTCATGTGAATAGGAAGACTATTCCAGACTCTATGAAGAGCGACATAACGGAACTCTCTGATTATGTGTCCCAGACAGGTATGCCCCTAGCCCTAAGCAGTATCCTTTCCTCTCCCAGGATGATCCACAAACAAAAAATGATTGACTTTAACAATTGCCTTAGCTTCTGGTGTCAGTACCGGGGGATACAGTGTCTGTCAGCCTGAGAAGATATGGTAGACAGACCTCACTGCTTTGCTAGTGATGGTCTGCACCTGTCCCTAGGCTTTCAGATACTGGCAAGGGCCCTTGCCTCCCCCATAGTGCCTTTTTAGGCAATGTCAAAACAGCAGTTTTCCAACTTAACAAAAGCTAATCAAGACAAACTTAGGGTTGTACTGCTTAATGCTGGAGTTTAAACCTGAAACTGCACTCCCTGGAAGCACTCCTCACCTTGGAGGATGCTGACATCTGTGCAGTTACAGAGACATGGTTCAAGGCTACAGAGAGCACCCCAGCCATGGAAGGCTAGAATGTCTTCCACGCGTTCGGACTTCAAAATGAGTATGAAGGAAACAAAGGTGGATGTGCATCCATCTTCATTAAAACCAAATACATTTTGAGACTTGTCAAACAGCATGACTCTCTCAAACTACTCCATGTCCAATTAACTAATGGGAAAGTACCATATCACATCATTGCTAGCTATAGATCCCCCACAATGAACAAAGATAAGCACACTGCCTACCTCGATTTACTGGAATCACTCATCATACAGCTCAACACCTTAGTCATGGGAGAGCTCAACTATCCTTTCACAGATTGGGGGGACATACACGAGCAAATCATGCTCACCCAGAGGGTCCTGGAACACAAACGCTCTGGAATAAATAGTCAGCACCCCCACTAGGGGGCTCTAATGTTCTGGACGTAGTACTCACCAACATGGGGGGTCACTGTACTTCCCCATGTGTCATGCCCTCCCTGGTTAGGTCAGACCACAAATCAGTTTTGTTTGAAGTAACTACTGGAACTGAGACCCTGACAGGTATAAAAATTAAAAAAATCTTTACCAAAGCTAACTATAGCCTATTAAAGTGATGGTATAAAAAGCTTCATACCACCCACAATCGCAGACATCATTGGTCACTGTGCAGAAGTATATGCAAATGCCCTGTACAAACACTTAAGCAACTGCATAAACTCTGCTGTACCTGACTGGATCAAAACCAGGTCTTGCCATAAAAGCAAGCCACCATGGTGGACTTCAAGTATCAGATTATATAACAAGAGGAAGAAACTGTTGTCCAAAAGCAAGAGAGATATCACTCTGCAGAAGAAGAGTTCCCTCCTAAGCCTAAACAAGAAAAGCAGAAATATTGTAAAGTCTTCTATAGCAAATTATGAAGCTAAAATGGCATCCCTAGTCAAGGATAATTATAAAGCATTGTTTAACTACATCCAAAGTCTAAAAGGGAATGTCCAACTATGTGCCGAAGTGGTTGTAGATGGGCTCACTCACACTACACTGGAAGATATCACCAACCTGCTAGCTGATAGATTCAGCGCATACTTCACCCCCCTATTCCCAGCACAAACTTCACCACCCCATCCCTACCAACCATATCCCAAAGCATACCTGACACCAGCCCTCTGCCTAGTATCTCTATAGAACAGGTCATCTATGCACTCGCCAAGGCCAAAAACACAGCCTCAGTGGGACCAAATAATATCCCAGGTTGTTTACTAAACAATCTAAAACAAGTCCTAGCAGACCCACTTGGCATTTTCTTTAATCATAGCTTGAGAACAGGCTATGTTCTTGAAGAATAGAGAACAGCAACAGTAATCCCCCTGCAAAAAGGGGGCCATCAACTGACACTAGGAACTACAGACCCATAAGTCTAACTAGCCTCATCTGCCAGGCCATGGAAAGAATTATCATGGACATTTTCAACAAGGACATAGGCGACCTCAAAAGGCTGGACCCAACCCAGTTTGTCTTCATTAAACTTGGCAGACTTCTTTGAGAATACCATCAAAGCCATGGACGAAGGTAAGATGGTACACACAGCCTATTTCATCATTGCCAAGGCTGTTAACACAATCCCCCACTCTGGTATCATTGAGAAACTCTCCCAGCTGGCGATTAAAGCTTATGTTTCTAGATGTGTAGCCAATTGGCTCACTAACAGAACACACAAAATTGTTGACTCCACCTCCACCAGACCCGTCGCCAATGGAGTACCACAGGGGTTTGTGTTGGGCCCCTTACTGTTTGGCATCTATTTTTCAGAAGTCCAGGCCAAAGTAGACAGCCAATGGCTCACTAAGTTAGCTGATGATTGCAAACTAGGAGTAATCATTGAGTTCCCCAGTGATGTCAACATATTACAAAAAAGGCTAACACAAACAAATGACTGGTGCCAAAGCCATGGTCTAAAACTAAATGCAAAAAATGCATTATTATTCCCTTTGGCAAAACAGAATTTCCTACAAATTACAATACTGACAACACCCCATGATTTCCAACCCAGTGGTGCGAGACTTGGGAACACAGGTTGACAGCAATCTGTACTTCGACCACCAAGTTTCCACAGTGATAAGGAAAGCCTTCTACGAAGTGCACCTCATAAGCAAGGGCATAGCATCCAAGTCAAGAGATGTTATAACTCCACTGTACTCGACCCTCATCAGACCACTAATAGAGTATAATGCGCTCTTTTGCATGTACCTCACCAGACACCTGCATCAGCTGGACACCTCAGAGGTTTCTCAATAAGAAAATACAGTGACTTCAAACCATGGTCTTTGTGGACAGGCTGAAATGCCTGTCACTTCACTCTGTATTTTATAGGCTGCTGAGAGGTGACTTGTGCCTAGCCTACAGATCAATCTCTGACCCTGCCCTAATGGAAATGTTGCATATCTGCAAGTCAAATACACAAGAGTCACTCGCTCTGGGGATCTCAACCTAGCTTGTGACATTAACAGAACATGCTGGATAGACAGATATGTCTCCCAGAGACTGCCACTTCTCTAGAATAGACTTCCTATTCACGTAAAACAGAGCTCCTCACTGACCCTATTCAAACGCAACCTAGATAATTGAATGGGAGACCACAAATTCTCCCCTGGGGTGAAACCCATGTCCCTCATGGACAGAGGTAGCCGGTGTTGATCACAGACCTACTCACTTCATAAATTTGTTCTGTGAAATACCCAAAAAGAACAAATGGGGATACCTGGCTTTGACATTGCTAGGCTTGTAAAGGCACTAGGGCTGCTAGCCTAGTAACCTCCTATGAACCTTGAAGGAGAGGAAGTCTCTGGGACACATACCTGTCTCTTCAGCATGATCTAGTCATGTCACAGATCAGGTTTGATCTTTGGAGCTGGTAACCCTTGTGCGGTTAGTTTTGTGGATATGAAACATTTCCATCTGAGCTGGGTCAGACAATGCCTTGTAGGTCAGACACAGATCACCCCTAAATAATCGGTAGGAAACTGAATACAATGATAGGGCTTTTAATCAGTCCACATATGACATGTTGGTTATACCCTGGATTTTTTTTGGTGAGATGTGTCTACAGTAGTGAAGAAATAATTCTATGTTGTGCAACTTATAAATAAAGGTTTGGCATCTAGGTCCAAGGAAGTCATTGTTCCACTGTATTCTGCATTCATCAGATATATCAATGGCTACAATGTCTCCTTGGTATGTACCTAACCAGGCATATCCAACAATTGGAATGTCTGCAGAGGTTCTTCATTAAAAGAATACAGGGTATAAGTAACGTGTCCTGTGCAGACCCTCAAGGCCCTATCCCTGTATTCTGTCTCCTACAGGCTGTTGAGGGGAGATCTATGCCTGGCATACAAGGCATTGTCAGACCCCACTCTGATGGACCTCCTTCAAATCCACAAATCAAACAGAACCACAATTACCCATTCTAAGGATTTAAGCCTTGCCTGTGGAGAGACAGGTATGCATCCTAGAGACTACCACTTCTCTGGAACAGGCTCTCCATCCATGAGAAGAAGAGCTCCTCCCTAACCCAATTCAAGTACAACTTGGATAATTGGATGAGAAACAGGAAATTCTTCTCTGGTTTGGCATCTATGCCTCTAATGGACACAGGTAGTCTGTAAATGTTTAATCTCCCACACTCCTATATGTAAATGTTTCATCTCCCAAGCCCATCCTTACACTTATCAAGGGTACCAGACCTTGTCAGAGATTTGGGCTGCATAGCTAGGCTTAAACACCTATGGAACTATGAGCCTATAAACTGCGTCCTTCCTGGGGAAATTTATACTGAATTAGAACTTCAAATCCAAACAGGGCTAAATTCTTACAGCTGCCTCTCTGTCTTTACAAAGCTAAGCAGAGGCATGAGTGACGTTAATGAGCTTACCAGTGGTCTCACAGGCCAGGGTCCAGACAATGTGCTGCCTCTTGTAAGCCAAGCCACAGGAGAATTCAAAGACCAACCTGAAGGTGAAGTTAATACATAAGACAGTATCTCAAAAAATAAATAAATAAATTAATTAAAAAAAAAACAAAATATACTATTAAAGGAAAGACAAAATTTGAGTATGACTTTTTTTTTAGCATATTATTAACCTTTCTCTACCTCACTCCCTATCCCACCTGATTAGTGACTGCCTGCATACAGCAAATCACAGACAATCAATTTTTCAGGTTGCCTCTGGGAAAACAGGAGGATGTCTAGGACAGGGATTTATAACATTATGTTAGTCAGAGTGAGAGGGTCATGGCTCCAGTAATAATTCCATGGAAAATATTCCATGCAGGTGACATGATACAAGCTTCACGGTTTTTAACCTTGTAAATATTTAGCTCTTATTGTCTTAAATACAAGTACTTTAATTTAAGAGAGAAACAAATTATATGATTTTAAGTCAATGACTATTTATATTAAATATATTAAATTTTTTGCAAGTGTCTATATAATTCTTCTGATGTTTTAATTTTTTTTTTGTTTATGATTGATTACAAATACTGGTAGTAATTCAATATCACCGGTATGGAAGAAACAAATGCAAGCCTTCCAGAGGGCTTCATTACCATGGATACTCCATTTTCCACATGTTCTCACTGGTTCTCTGATTAAACATTATGCTGATTTCCCAGACTAATTGTATAGTTAACATACGCGGTTATTTATAGGTTCATAGGTTCATACTAGGCTATCTGCCCGAGGGCATTTATAAGCCTAGCCAGAGTGTGTTTGGCTTTCGCCACCCATTTTAAATTAATTTTGCTATGCCCTTTTTCGAGGATAGTATACTGTGCCTCTGTCTAACAGTGACACAGAAGTGAGACCAGGGGTAAACCTATGATCTCCCATCCACTCATCAAGATTCCTCTTGAAGAGAGTCAATGAGGGACTCTGCCTAACCTGGACTGGGATTTTATTCCAGAGTGAAGGGAGACTCTGGGTTATGAATCTGTCCCTCCAGCATGTCCTATTTATTTCAGTGCTGAGGTTCAAGTCTCGAGCGTAGCTCGATGGGATTTGGATTTTCTGAGGTGCAGCATGTCCATTAATTCCGGGTTGGACATGGCTTTATCGCCAGGCACAGATCACCTCTGAGCAGGCGGTATGCCACTGAGTAGAGCTGGAATTTCTTTAACCGGGCAGCATATGGCATCTGTTTGAGCCCTTTGATCCTCTTGGTGAGGTACTTTTGGGGTCTTTCCAGTTGCTGCAGGTGTCTGGTAAGGTACATCCCAAAAGGGGCATTGTACTCAATTATGGGCCTGATGAGGGATTAGTAAAGAGGCACGATGACCTCCACTGATCTAGATGTGAATCCCTTTATGATTAGGTGGGCTATATAAAATGTTTTTCTAACAACTTTTGCCATGTGGTTGTCAAATGAGAGATTGCTATCAACTTGGGTCCCCAGGTCCCTAATTACTTCTTCTGTACTTAATGGATTACCACCTATGTGGTAATTTGTGGGTACTTTGTTTTTGCCAAAGGAGATGACTATACACTTTTTGGTGTTTAGCTTGAGGCCATGGCTCTGGCACCAGTTGTCTGTTTCTATGAGGCCCTTTTGGAGGATGCTTGTGTCGGCTGGAGAGTTGATTATGGCGCCCAGTTTGCAGTCATCTGCGAACTTGGTCAGCCACAGTCCTTCCGTGTTGGCCTGTACCTCCGAGAAATATATACCGAACAAGAGAGGTCCCAGGACTGAGCCTTGTGGGATGCCACTTGTAACTGGTTTGGAGTCTGACATGGCTCCAGCAATTCTAACCATGTGGGTTCTGTCCTTGAGCCAGTTTGCAACCCATCTAGTGACATAGGAGTTTATATTTAAGCTGGTGAGCTTATCTATAATGCCCGAGTGGGGTATTGTATCGAAGGCTTTTGCGAGGTCCAGGTAGGCTGTGTGGACCACCTTCCCCTCATCAATGGCCTTGGTGACTGTTTCAAAGAAATCAACCAGGTTTAAGAGGGAGGATCTGCCCTTCACAAAGCCGAACTGGGTAGGATCCAGTGTCTGTAGGTCCCCAATGTCTTTAATTATGAGATCCATGATGATCCTTTCCATATCTTTGCAGACCAAGCTAGTCAGGCTTATGGGGCGATAGTTTCCAGGATCCGTTGAGGCACCACCTTTGTGGAGAGGGACCACTGTTGCTGTACGCCACTCTTTGGGTACATATCCTGTAGTAAGGCTGAGATTGAACAGTAGTTTTATGTTTGGGTTTAGCTCTTCTTGAAGTTCATGTAGGATGCAGCCCGGGACACCGTCTGGTCCCACTGATGCTGTGTTTTTTGCTTTGGAGAGGGCAGCTCTTACCTGAGCATCTGAGATTCTCTCTTCTTTGGTGAGTGCAGAGTTACTGAGCTCTGGAAACTACTATAGTTCACATTTTCCTAATTATGTTGAACATTTGTCTCACTACAACAAAAACAATAAATAAAGGATGTAAACCGCACTGTAAGTACTGTAGTAAAATAAAGCAGAGCACAGATTTAATTAATTGTGGTATCCTGCTTCATTCCCAAATGAGTTTTCAGGAAGGCCCCTTGTATCCCAGGAAAAAGCATAGATTTAAGTTTTTAATTTTTAAATAATAGGTTTATTCATGCTTGAAAGGCCAGTGAGGGGGATACATTCTCAGGTCCTGTTTTTGTTTTAAATAGTTCTGACTGAGCAAATTTAAAAAACTGTAGTACTTCAACAAATATGCCAGCTTAGGAACCATTTAACAGACAGGAGATGGTAAAAAGGAAGACAGATGTTAAAACAGTCAAAAAAGAATCCTTCTTTTATTCATTTAAATTATTTGGGATACAAATGGAAAGTCATACAAGACTGCTTTGATTTGAAAAGAGAACTAAAGGAAATCTTTGTTGTAGTTTTTTTTTATTTGCTTGAAGATCTAAACATAAAAAGAAGTCCGTTATTTTACCTACAACCAGCACTGCGCACAGATGCATAATAGTTCATGGATGGAATGCTTTTGGTATGCCAAATGCATTCAGACAAAGTTCCTGTGACTGAACCTTTAACTGCTTTTGGCTCATGACTTGTCCCTTTTTGCTCTGAGAAAAGTCTTTTAAACACTGGCAGCATTCAACAGCCAAAAAAAACCCTCCCCACCGTACTTTGAAAAAGGGCCAAAAATATAAACATTACACTGCTGGCTTCAGTTATGAAAATCATCTCAGAATGGTAAAGAATTTATGTTATGCAATATTTCTGTCCTGCACCACAGAATATACTCACGCAGTGTGCCCCAACTACTAGCTCTCACTATACTGCTGCACGAGTATTATTTAATGTATTTTTTCTTACTGATGTCTTTCGTAATTAAGTTTAATTATTTTTCCTCACTCATTTGTATAGTAGCAATGCTTCTGCCCTGATCACTGGGCTGTATTCTTTTTTATATTCCCCGTGACAATTTTATACCCATTTGCACTTTCTCTTTACCATTTTGAACCTTTATCTGTTTATCATAGTTACTGTTTTAGATTATCAGTTTGGCTCTGCAGTGCAGCCTGTTTAAGCTGCTTTCCTTCCCTTCTTGTTCCTTTATGCCACATTTCTTTGGACGTACATCAATGCATACAAATTGTTAATTTTCTTTGTGTTACACTATTTAATAGCGATTCACACTTTTCCTTTCTGAGCTCTTTGCTGGATACTCTGTATGTATTAGATACGTCTGTATGTTTATTCAGTATCTTTTCTGCTCCTCTTCATTGTTGTACGTGTCTCTTCTACTGTAGTTCTTATCTCCTGCTTCTGCGCAATCATTTATTACACCACGGTGATGGGTCAGACCGTACTGAGTATTTAACAGTAGCTAATAATGACAAACAGGTGAATGGTAAATTGAGTGATCCAAAACTTTTAAAAGAAAGAAAGAGTGAAAAACATGACCATATTATATTTAATAATCCCTTTTCAAACTGATTTATACATACTGGGTAGTTACATTTAAAGTACAGAGCAGTCATAGGCCAGACAGAGGAGTGAATTACGTAACACTGGTAAGGAAGGTGACCATACTCAGAACAAAGATATAAGGTAGGGGAGGAAGAAGTGGGGGGAGGAAAGAAGTTGTTTCGAGGCAGGATACAAGGATGAGTGCAGGGTGATGAAAGGGGAAAGGGTTAGAGGCCCAGTACCTGTGTCCACTGCAAAGACAAACCAATGTTGACCAAGCAGGGCATGTAATTGCTCTCAGCAATTCAGAATGGGTATAAACTTAACTGTGAACCCATCCTAGCAAAAGCCTTGTTGAAAATGTAGGGTCAGATGACTTTACCTGTGGCTTAGATAAAGTAATGTGAATACAGCTAATGATAAATTATGTAATGAAGTTTCCAGGAGACAAATCCACAGTATAGTAGGGAAGTGAGACAAAAGGAGAGTAGACGGGGACTCCGGTTATTTATTACAAGTTCATTTAGTGCTATTAAGGGGGAGTCACATTAGATCCACTTAGAAGGTTCTTGCGGTATGTCAGGTTTTAGCACTGCTTAGAAGTCAGCAGTAGAATTTCAAAGCAACTATGCAAAAAAAGATTTTGTCTGGTGACTAGTCTGGCTTTCATAGACTGAGCAGTTATGTTTCACATTTTTGTTATTTAATATTTGTTACAAGGACTCATTTCAGCTACTGACTTGGCTAAGTACCAGTACAGGAAATGTGACATTCTCTAGGAATATGACAATTCTACACAGATATTCAAAATTATACTTAACAGCAATGAGCAACTACAGTAACACAACTTGCATATCTTTAATAGTATACTAACTGGTGACTTCCCTAAGGACTGGACATGTTTTTTTTGAGGCAGAGTAATAACTGCATCATGTACACTAACAACCCCTTACTTCTAAATCACTCAAGTAAAATTTTCAAGAGATGCTTCTACACTAAGAATCTGGAATCACTGCTTTCTTGTGCCCAGAAGAGCAACACTAAACAGGTTGTCAGCTCACACGCCATGACTCTTATTTGCAATATGCACCCAACACACAAACCTTCATATACAGAGGTACTCTCCAGAAACCTACCTAAACACCAGAGACCTCTAAAACACAAACATGCTACACCTAACACTACAGCCAAAGCACTCAATACACATAAAAACACTAACAGCCATGTCTCATCAAATAAGCCCTTAAGGCAACAGACAACTATTCCAAATGTTTTAGTTATAGGTGACTCTATAGTGAGACATACAGATGCCCCACTCATCAGGTTGAACAAGGAGAAGGTTATAGTCAGCAGCCTGTCTGGTGCAAGGATTTACCAGATCACACATTTTATTTGACATTTGTTAACCGGGTTAGTCCATCAGAGCCAATGGCCTGTTTTCAGTGGAGACCCGAGCGGAGACACATGCTCTCAAGTCTTTCAACAACAAGTACCGTTATGACTCTGTCATAGTTCATATTCGTGTGAACGACTTGAGATGTACCTCTTTGGACTATATGAGGAGAGACATGATTGAGCTCTCTGAATATGTGTCCCAGGTGGGTATGTCCCTAGCTTTGAGCAGCATTCTACCCTTGCCTAGGATGATACCACAATATAAATAGAAAATTATTGACTTCAATAATTGGTTTAGTTTCTGGTGTCATTCTAATGAGATCCAGTTTCTGTCGGCCTGGGACAACATGGTGGATTGACCACGCTGCTTTGCCAGAGATGGTATTCACCTGGCACCACTAGACTTTCTGTTGCTGGCTAAGATACTTGCCTTCCCCATAATGCCTTTTTTAGGCAAGGTCACAACAAAATTCCCAACATGAAAATATCAAACACAAAGAAACTAAGGGTCAAGCTGCTAAATGCTAGGAGTTTAAATTAGAAACTGCACTCTCTGGAAGCACTCCTCTCCCTGGAAGATGTTGACAAGTGTGCAGTCACAGAAACCTGACTCAAGGCTGCAGAAAGTACCCCGGCCTTGCAAGACTAAAATGCCTTCCTCACTTTCAGACTGCAAATTGAAGGTGTGAGAACCACATGAGGTGGAGTATTTATCTTCATTAAAGATAATTACACTTCTAGACTGGTTAGGTAAGAAAACTGTATGGAACTACTCCAACTCCAAACTACCCTGGGTCACACTCACCTTCAGGTCATCATCAGTTATAGATCCCCTTCCATGAACCAAGATGCCCACATAGCTTATTCCAACCTACTTGGGACAAATAAGGTACGACCTAACACTATACTCATGGCTGACTTCAACTATCCTTCCATTAACTGGGAAAATTATTATGAACCCAAACTCATTCACACAAAAGTTCCTGGACTTTGTTAACTCAAATGCCATGGAACAAATAGTGCACCACCCCACAAGGGACCCTGTTCCTCACCAATATGAGTGACTAATGTAACAGCACATGTGTAGGGCCCAGAGTGGGTAAATCCAACCATAATTCAATCATTTTTGAAGTATCAGTAGCACTAGAACTCTCAAAAGGAGAAGTCAGGCTAAAAAACTTCACCAAAGCTAACTATACTCTCCTAAAGAAAGGTATAATCTACTTCCAAGCTCCAGTTCCACCGATGGCATTGACTGCTATACTAAGGTATACATTGATGCACTGTATACACATCTACACAAGTGTATAGGCATAGCCATGCTGGATAGGATTAAAGCAAGATCCTCAAGAAAAAACAACTGTCCTGTGAATGTTGAGCATTAATAAATTATACAATAAGTGAAAGAAGCTGTTGTCTAAAAATACAAAAGTGAGATCCCAGAACTGGAAGAGCACCCTCCTCATCCTAAACAAGCATATAAGACAACTCATAAAATCTTCAAAGAGCAACTATGAGAAAAATTTAACAACCATAGCCAAGGATAACCATAAGGCTTTCTTCAGCTACGTCCACAACCTAAAAGGTAGGACTCAGATGTGTGCTGAACTAATTGTGGATAGTCTCGCACACACTGACCCTGTGGAAATTGCAAATCTGCTAGCAGACAGGTTTGGCAAATATTTTACCCATGAACTCCCCCAAGCATACCACAAACCATGCCTTCATCATCTCCTCTTCCACCAAGAATCTCCAAAGAGCAAGTCTTCAATGCTCTCTCTCCAAGGCTAAGAACAAGGCCTCCATGGGACCAGATGGCATTCCAGGCTGCATTCTTAATGTTCTAAAACAAGAGCTAGCTACTCCATTAGGCATTATATTCAATCACAGCCTGAGTAATGACTTTGTCCCCACTGAATAGAAAACAGTGATGGTCATCCCTCTCCACAAGGGCAGCTTGGCAAAAGAGCCAGGTAACTGTAGACCCATAAGATTAACCAGCCTCAACTGTAAGGCAATAGAAGGAATCATCATGGACCTCATAAATAAAGATACTGGTGACCTCCAAACCTTGGATCTGTCCCAGTTCGGTTTTGCCAAGGGCAGGTCATGCCTGCTAAACCTGGTGGACTTCTTCGAGAACACAACCAGAGCCATAGATGAGGGCAAAGCTGTGCACATAACCTATCTTTATTTGGCCAAGGCCTTCCACACTATTCCACATTCGGGCATCCTTGACAATCTAACCCAGTTGAATATCAACACTTATGTTGCTGGATGGGTTGCAAACTGGTTCACAGATTGACAGCACTCAGTCAAAGTGGGAGACTTTATCTCGAACAGCAGACCTGTCACCAGTGGGGTTCCAAAATGGTCAGTGCTGGTCCACCTCTTGTTTGGCATATACTTTTCAGAAGTCCAGGCCAAAATGGAGGGGGTATGGCTAACTAAGTTTACCGATGACAACAAATTAGGTGCTATCACTGAATCCCCTAGCAATGTCGGTTTACTTCAAAAGGGGCTTACACAGACCAATGATTGGTGCCAAAGCCATGGTCTTAAACTAAATGCTAAAAAGTGCTTTATCATTCCCTTCAGTAAAAACAATGTCCCTGCTGATTATAAAATAAACAATAATACCCTAAGTACCAACTCAGTGGTGTGAGACCTGGGAACACAAGTTGACTGTGACCTCAACTTTGACCACCATATGTCTATTGTGGTAAGGCGCGCATTCTACATTGCTCACCTGATTAACAAAGGCATCGCCTCATGAGCAAAAGAGGTTATAACTCCCCTGTACTCATCCCTCATCAGACTTGTTATTAAATATAATGCTCCCTTTGGTATTTACCATACCAGACATCTGCAGCAACTTGAGAGACCTCAGGGATTTCTAACTAAGAAAATTCAGGGTCTCTAGCACATGTCTTACATGGACAGACTGAAGTCGCTGTCACTGTACTCAGTAGGATATACACTACTTAGAGGCGACTTATGTCTGGATTACAGAGCTATCTCTCACCCAAATCTAATGGAAATGCTGCACATCCGTAAGTCAAATGGGACTACAGTCACCTGTTCCAGGACCTTAATCTAGCCTGCAGCATAAACATGACCTGTTTGAGTGAAAGGTACATCTCTCAAGCAGTTTCTGTTGGCCTGGGACAACATGATGGATAGACCACGCTGCTTTGCCAGAGATGGTATTCACCTGGCACCACTAGACTTTCGGTTGCTGGCTAAGGCACTTGCATCCCTCATAATGCCTTTTTTAGGCAAGGTCACAACAAAATTCCCAACGTGAAAATATCAAACACAAAGAAACTAAGGGTCATGCTGCTAAACGCTAGGAGTTTAAAATAGAATCTGCACTCTCTGGAAGCACTCCTCTCCCTAGAAGATGTTGATAAGTGTGCAGTCACAGAAACCTGGCTCAAGGCTGCAGAAAGTACCCTGGCTTTGCAAGGCTACAATGCCTTTCCCACTTTCAGACTGCAAATTGAAGGTGTGAGAACCACAGGAGGTGGAGTATCTATCTTCATTAAAGATAATTACACTTCTAGACTGGTTAGGTAAGAAAACTGTATGGAACTACTCCAACTCCAAACTACCCTGGGTCACACTCACCTTCAGGTCATCATCAGTTATAGATCCCCTTCCATGAACCAAGATGCCCACATAGCTTATTCCGACCTACTTGGGACAAATAAGGTATGACCTAACACTATACTCATGGCTGACTTCAACTATCCTTCCATTAACTGGGGAAATTATTATGAGCCCAAACTCATTTGCACAAAAGTTCTTGGACTTTGTTAACTCAAATGCCCTGGAACAAATAGTGCACCACCCCGCAAGGGGCTCTAATATTCTAGACCTGGTCCTCACCAATATGAGTGACTAATGCAACACTCAAGTCTAGGGCCCGGACTGGGTAAATCCAACCATAATTCAGTCATTTTTGAAGTATCAATATCACTAGAACTCCCAAAAGGAGAAGTAGGGCTAAAAAACTTCGCCAAAGCTAACTATACCCTCCTAAAGAAAGGTATAATCGACTTCCAAGCTCCAGTCCCACCAATGGCATTGACTGCTATACTAAGGTATACACTGATGCACTGTATAAAGATCTACACAAGTGTATAGGCATAGCCATGCCAGATAGGATTAAAGCAAGATCCTCAAGAAAAAACAACCGTCCAGTGAATGCTGAGCATTAATTAATTATACAATAAGTGAAAGAAGCTGTTGTCTAAAAATACAAAAGTGAGATCCCAAAACTGGAAGTGCAACCTCCTCAACCTATACAAGCATATAAGACAACTCATAAAATCTTCAAAGAGCAACTATGAGAAAAATTTAGCAACTATAGCCAAGGATAACGATAAAGCTTTCTTCAGCTACATCCACAACTAAAAGGGAGGACTCAGATGTGTGCTGAACTAATTGTGGATGGCCTCACACACACTGACTCTGTGGAAATTGCAAATCTGATAGCAGACAGGGTTGGCAAAAATTTTACCCCCTTATCCCATCCAAGCATACCACAAACCATGCCTTCATCATCTCCTCCTCCTCCCAGCATCTCCAAAGAGCGAGTCATCAATGCTCTCTCTCCAAGGCTAAGAACACAGCCTTCATGGGACCAGACGGCATTTTAGGCTGCATTCTTAATGTTCTAAAACAAGAGCTAGCTACTCCATTAGGCATTATTTTCAATCACAGCCTGAGTACTGGCTTTGTCCCCATTGAATAGAAAACAGTGATTGTCATCCCCCTCCACAAGGGCAGCTTGGCAAAAGAGCCAGGTAACTGTAGACCCATAAGATTAACCAGCCTCAACTGCAAGGCAATAGAAGGAATCATCATGGACCTCATAAATAAAGATACTGGTGACCTCTGAACCTTGGATCTGTCTCAGTTCGATTTTGCCAAGGGCAGGTCATGCCTGCTAAGCCTGGTGGATTTCTTTGAGAACACAACCAGAGCCATAGATGCCATAGATGAGGGCAAAGCTGTGCACCTAACCTGTCTTTACGTGGCCAAGGCCTTCCACACCATTCCACATTCGGGCATCCTTGACAATCTAAATTGAATATCAACACCTATGTTGCTGGATGGGTTGCAAACTGGTTCACAGATTGACAGCACTCAGTCAAAGTGGGAGACTTTACCTCTAACAGCAGACCTGTCACCAGTGGGGCTCCAAAATGGTCAGTGCTGGTCCCCCTCTTATTTGGCATATACTTTTCAGAAGACCATGCCAAAATGGAGGGGCTATGGCTAACCAAGTTTACCGATGATAGCAAATTAGGTGCTATCACTGAATCCCCTAGCAATGTCAGTTTACTTCAAAAGGGGCTTACGCAGACCAATGATTGGTGCCAAAGCCATGGTCTTAAACTAAATGCTAAAAAATGCTTTATCATTCCCTTCAGTAAAAACAATGTCCCTGCTGATTATAAAATAAATAATAATACCCTAAGTACCAACTCAGTTTTGAGAGACCTGGGAACACAAGTTGATTGTGACCTCAACTTTGACCACCATGTGTTTATTGTGGTAAGGCGTGCATTCTACATTGCTCATCTGATTAACAAAGGCATCGCCTCATGAGCAAAAGAGGTTATAACTCCCCTGTACTCATCCCTCATCAGACTTGTTATTAAATATAATGCTCCCTTTGGTATTTACCATACCAGGCATCTGCAGCAACTTGAGAGACCTCAGAGATTTCTAACTAAGAAAATTCAGGTTCTCTAGCACATGTCTTACATGGACAGACTGAAGTCGCTGTCACTGTACTCAGTAGGATATACACTACTTAGAGGTGACATGTCTGATTTACAGGACTATCTCTCACCTAAATCTAATGGAAATGCTGCACATCCGTAAGTCGAATGGGACTACAGTCACCTGTTCCAGGACCTTAATCTAGCCTGCAGCATAAACAGGACCTGTTTGAGAGACAGGTACATCTCTCAAGCAGTTGCCACTGCTCTGGGATAGGCTTCCAATCCATATCAAGCAGACCACCTCCATGACCCCGTTTAAGCTCAACCTGGACAACTGGATGGGAAACCATAAATTTCTGCTTAAGATTGCCCCGGCTTCACTCTTGGATATGGACAGTCCTTGCTAGAATAACCTTGAGCATATATGATACTGCTCATCTAGTTTTATATTGGGGTTTAACAGCTAGGCTTGTAAAGGCTTGTAAAGGCTTGTAAAGACCCTCTGGCCAATAGCCTAGTAACATCCTATGAAACTATAAACCTATTAATGGGACACTTCTGCAAAATTGCTTTTTTCCCTTTTGGAAGTAATGATATTTAGTAACAGGGTACAGTACAGATAGTGAAACCCACTCCATGGGGTTTGCCCCACCCACTTCACCCAGGCCACTCCTTTTGCCATTTTTTGTTCCATAATGTTGCTTAATTATACACATACATAATGAGTATATCACATAAATATATCAAACAACCATTTGTACACATTCAATGCAAACCTGTCCTACAATTATTATTCTTATTGCAAGTGTTAACACTTAGTGAATATTTATACCATAGCAATGACTAATATCCCATATTAGCAGACAAAATGCAGACAAATATTCCAGGCACAGACAGAGGGAGTAGAGTCTGATCAAAATTCTGAACAAAGGCAGTTGGTTTGTGAGAAAGGTGTGTCGGAAGGATATAAACCTTTGTTTATTTAGGATATTATAATGGTAGGTTAGTAAATAAAACAAATATGTTAGGTACAATCGTAAGGTTGCCATACTTGAAGAATAGCATAAAGAAAAATGTGTTAATTATGTAGGTAAGGTAGGAGAGGTTATACAGCCTATCTGCATGGAAAACATATAATAAGAAAAATGAGTTTATTGGCTTAAGGGGAGGTGAATTATAGAAAATGCTGATAAAAGTTCAAGAAGGGTTTCTACCAAAATTTTCTCCTGATTCATTGTACTACCAAACCACAACCTATTCAACCTGCCTACCATATTGTCTGCACAGTCAGCTCCTACTTTATCAACTCTGCTTTCTCTTTATCTTACCCTGACCCTACCTCTGTTCCTCCTAATGACCTACAGCTTACCACTACCCAAAATTTACTTTGTCCAGCCTATATCTACCTCAAAAATATGTACATATCTGTCCAAACTCAAGCTAACCACTCTAGCCCCTGACCATCTTCCCTCTGAGTACTTTAGAACTGCAGCTGATGTCATTGCCTAGCCCATAACTAACCTCATTTTCAGATCCATATAAGAATGTAATTTCTCCCTGTGCTGGAAACACACTTACCGCCTTCCATTTCACAAAAGTGGCATTTCCAAAATAATGATAATTTCAGGCCTGTCACTATCTTTTCTCCATTATCCAAGATCCTGAAAAAATGTATACACTCCTAATTGCTCCACTACCTTCTAACAACCTTTTATCTCCCTCACAGCATAGCTTTCGTGTCTTTTACATTATTGAAATAGCTCCTCTTTTTGCTTACAGTTCGCCTGCATATAAATAACAACTCCTTAAGTGTCTACAGTCTTTCTCAATTTCTCTTAGGCTTTTAACACAGCCTCTCACCATATACTTCTTCAACACTTTCATACCTTGGTCTCTCAAATTCTTTTCTGTCATGGTTTATCTCCTAACTATCCAACAGAATTCATATTGTTAAATATTTACATTCCACCTCTTATTTTCTCCTCCTATTAGGGTCTATATTAGAACATCGAATGTTCTAAATAGCAAACGATGACATGAGCGAAAATGCAGGACGTCAAAGTTTTTTTTATCACAGTACAGTGAAGATCGGAATATTTGCCCTTTCCTCATTATAGTGTGATCTCGGAGTTGGAATATATATTTAGCAGGTGGTGCGGGGGCGCCCCCCACAATAATGTTTCCGAGGTCCTGCATTTTTGCTCATGTGAGAGTTCGCTATTTAGAACATTCGATGTTCTAATACAGGCCTTCTTACTACTCCTGTAGGAGTTCCACAAGGGTCCATTTTAGGTCCTATCCTATTCAACATTTTTATCAATAAAATAACAAAACGACCAGTTAGCAATCGAAAATGGAAGTTTAATGAAGGGCCAAGTAGAAATCCATGCCTTATTGATGAAAGCGCTCAACAATGTGTGGTTTTGAACTTCGATTTTAATGTGGACCTTCATTAAACATCCATTTTCAGTTGCTAACTGGCCATTTTGTTATTTTATTGCTGTACACTCCAGTGCCAGTTTGGAGCTTGTTATTTTATCACATTTTTATCAATGATCTTCTAGATAAATCCATTAACTCTGTCATCCACCAGAAAATATATTGCTACTGCTTTACTTCTCCTCACCCTCTTCTATGCTGTCTTCACTTTCAGCATGCAACCTTCAAGCCTTCCAACTCTCTACACTGGAACAAATCTATAATAAAGCAGCCAGATTTGAATCCAGATCTCATTGTATGACTTCTCATCTTGAGGTTTTTGTGTTCATGGTCAGTTCTCTTCAATTTGCTTTCATGGTCTCTGCAGTGCTACTATCCCAAAAGGGTATTCACAGATATGTGTATAAGCCTTTTACTTTACTAGAGAAGAATTCTGAGATTGCTGTTGTTTTAATTAACTCCTATGCATGGCCAAAGCTCATACACGACAGGGTACCCAATAGCAGAGAATGATTTACTATATAGAATGTGAACTTGATCCAGTAACACTGGTTTGTGGTCCAGCCCCTAATATGTGAAATAAGAGTAACTTCACTGAGCATCTGGACATCTAACTCCATCATGATGCTGGCTCAATGGCAGATATGCGAGGTGGGGCTTGGTCACTCATTTTAAAAAAACATGAACTGTACTGGCAGTTGTGTCTTGATGCAGGCAACTGACAGGTTTAAATGAAAATATTTCCATTAGTTCTTTACATAAACTTAAAGCTATGGAAAGATAGAAAATATGTATTGGTATATCTTTTATGATTCTTATTTTAGTTTTAAATTGTATTAGTTATGTCTGTGTTTTTAAGGAGGTGTGTCTAGGTTCATAGGTAAGTACTAGGTTATTGGTCCTAGGGTCTATATAAACCTAGCCAAAAAAAGAGGTTCCCTGGGTTTCGCCACCCAAGAAAATTATTTTCCTATGCCCCTGTCGAGCAGAGCCACAGAAGTGATCTCCGGGGTGAATTTCCTGTTTCCCATCCAATTGTTAAGATTTCTCTTAAATAGGGCTAATGAAGAGCTTTGCTTGACATGAATGGGTAGTCTGCTCCAGAGCATGGGAAGTTTCTGGGACGGGAATCTATCCCTTTAGCATGTTCTGTTTATTGTGTTGACAAGGTTTAGGTCCCTGGAGCGTGTGGCTCGGAGAGATTGGGATTTCTTTAAGTGTAGCATGTCCATCAGATCTGGGTTAGACATGGCTTTGTATGTTAGGCAGAGGTTGCCTCTGAGTAGGCAATATGCGATGGAGTATAGCTGGAGTTTTTTTAGACGTTCCGCGTATGGCATCTCTTTGAGGCTGGTAATCCTCTTAGTGAGGTATTTCTGTGGCCTTTCTAGTTGTTGTAGATGTCTTGCAAGGTACATGCCAAAAGCGTTAATGGGTCTGATGAGGGATGAGTAGAGAGGAACGATGACCTCTCTTTTTCTGTAGGAGAGCCCCTTTGTGATGAGGTGTGCCACCTTAAAGGATTTCCTGACTACTTTGGCGACATGATTATCAAAGGAGAGACTACTGTACACCTGTGTCCCAAGGTCTCTTATCACACTTTTGGTGTTTAGTAGGCTACCACTTATGTGGTAGTTCATGAGTGTGGTGTGTTTCCCAAAGGGGATGACAATGCACTTCTTGGCATTGAGCTTTAGGCCATGACTTTGATACCAAGCATCAGTCTCAGTGAGGCCTCTTTGTAGAATGTCCACATCCTTAGGCAAATCTGTTATGGCTCCTAGTTTTCAGTCATCTGCGAACTTCGTTAGCCAGGGACCAGCTGTATTAGCCTGGACTTCTGAGAAGTAGATACTGAACAGGAGAGGACCCAGGACTGAACCCTGTGGTACTCCACTTGTCACTGGTCTGAAGTTGGATTTGGAGTCGGCTACTTTAACTGTGTGGGTTCTGTCAGTGAGCCAGTTGGCCACCCATCTTGTGACATAGGGATTTCTGCCCAGTCCAATGAGTTTATCTATAATACCAGAGTGGGGGTGGTGTCGAAAGCCTTGTCTAGGTCAAGATAGGCTGTGTGCACCACCTTACCCTTGTCTATGCCTCTGGTGACTGCTTCAAAGAAGTCAATCAGGTTTAGGAGGCATGATCTACCTTTTACAAATCCAAACTGAGTGGGGTCCAGAGTTTGTAGGTTACCTATGTCTTTGTTTATAAGCTCCAGGATGATGCATTCCATGGCCTTGCAAACCAGTCTTGTCAAGGCTAATGGGGTGGTAGTTCCCGGGGTCAATGGTGGTACCCCCTTTGTGGAGTGGGACAAATGTTGCTGTGTGCCATACTGTAGGCACAAAGCCTGAAGTGAGGCTATGGTTGAACATCATACTTAGGTGGGGTGCCAGTTCGTTTTGTAGTTTGTGTAGAATGTAGCCTGGGATGTTGTTTGGTTCCATAGATGCTGTGTTCTTGGCTTTGGAGAGTATGGTCTTTACTTGTGCATCCATGATTACAGGGGCTTTGCAATCTTCTGGTATGGAGATGGGCCCTTTGGGGGTGAGGGGGGTAAAGTCTGCACTGAACCTGTCTGCCAGGATGTTTGCCATTTTGGGCAATTTCTATCCCTTTCATCTTTATATATTTAATGTTAATGATGTTTTATTGTGAGTGTTTAAAAGTGAATCAAATGCTTTATCCTCTTATCTGATGAAGTTATCATTAAAAAGGATAAAAGCACTTATGCACTAATTCTACATTTTTATGCAACAAACATACATTTTTCCATCTTTGGGTTTGGATTCATTATTTGAGGAGTATTTGCCAAGTGTGAGCTGTGCTTCCATCTACTTCGTTGGCCTTTTTTGGAGTTTGTTTCATAACATTTGCATTTAAGTAGGTTACATTCACTTTTGTTGTTATGCCATTCTTTCCAGGCTTTGTGCCTGTTTTGTAAGAGTTGTTTATTGGCCTTTATTGGCCTTTGTTAGCCAGGAAACATGGTTAGATTTTACTCATTTACTACGTGAGTGTCTTAAAATATCTTGTTGAAACAATATATGGTATAATCCAATGGGACAGTTTTTAGTAGGTGCCAACATGAGAGTTTTAGAATGTTGATAAATTCTCGTTGATCAAAATGTTTTAGATTTCTAATGGTTTTGTAGGTTTGAGATTTGGATATTTGTGGCATGGATCTACAAGTGAAAATGGCCAAGTGGTCACAGAGTATATTGGGTAGGGTCTTAGGATTTAAGTATTTCAGTGGATCTGAGACTAAGATCCAGTTGAGGGTGGCTCCTGGTATATTACTGTTGAGCATTCTGGTAGGATGAGTTGGGTGAAATTGTAGATGTTTATGCTCTTTGTTAGGGAGTCAGTTATTAAATCTTTCCAGCCGATATTTACATCTCCCATAATAATAGTCTCATTGCAGACATTTTCTTACATATAGGTGAGAATGTTGTCAAAAGTTTGGATGTTGGGGGCGGAGCCTAGATGGCCAACGGAGAGCAGTGAATTTTGACAGCTCCATAAACTAGTATAAGAATTTTTTATTATTTTCAAGTTTAAAACATCAGAAATCTATAGATAAACTACTGAACTACATAAATATCAATTTTGGTGGAGATATTCAAAAATATTCCTGTCATGTAACTTGGAGATATATTGAGTCACTGAATATGAATTCTCATCCAGATGCTGCTTTGAAAAAAGAACTGCGATTGATGACGTCTACCTTACAGGAACTATCTTTGAAGATGGATGGCTTTAAAAATGACTTAGAAAACCTCAAATTAAATTTTCAAAAACAGACTGATACTCTTAAGGAACTATTGCAATACCATACAAAAATAACAAATATAGAGACTTCTCTAAATGACATTGAAGGGAGATGCAAAGAGGAAGAATTCCAAAAAGACTTTCTGCTTAACCAGAATACATGGCTGCTTAACAAAATAGATGACTTAGAAAACAGGGAAAGGAGAAACAACATAAGGATCTTTGGTCTGCCTGAAAACACTTAAGGAGAAGACATTATTTCATTCTTAACTTGGATTCCTGAATTTTAGACTTGAAAGAGGGACTTTCATTTGGAACTGAAAGAGTGCATGGAGCACTGAGGATACCTGCTTCTAACTCAACAAATACTCTACCTAGATTCATAGTTATAACATTTCTTTTGTTTCTGGACAAGGAACTAATATTAAAACCTGCTTGGAGAAAAATCACCCTTAGATTACAAACAAAGCCTGATAAAGTTTGACAATGATTATTCTTCCAGAATACTAGAACAAAGGAAAAAAGTCTGGCCAATAATAAAACTGTGGATACAAAACAACATTAAAGCATGGCTGGGCTTTCCAGCCAAGATAAAAATACTTTTTTGCCAATGAGATGAGAACCTTTAATGACTTAGAAAAAGCTACTATATTCATCAAAAACAACATAGTGTATATCCAAGAAATGGAATGGATGGCCCCTACCCTTTTTTTTTTTTTACACAAAAATTTTTTATTAATTTTTTCCAAATAAATATGATAAACTTTTACATTTCAAACAATAGTAAAATTGATAAATTATTTACCGACCCCGAGAAGTACCGCCCCATTAGCCTGACAAGCCTGGTCTGCAAGGCCATGGAATGTGTATCATCATGGAACTTATAAACAAAGACATTGGTAATCTCCAAACTCTGGATCCCACCCAGTTTGGGTTTGTAAAAGGCAGATCATGTCTCCTAAATCTGATAGACTTCTTTGAAGCAGTCACCAAAGCCATAGACAAGGTTAAGGTGGTTCACACAGCCTATCTAGATCTTGCCAAGGCTTATGACACCATCCCCCCACTCTGGAATTATAGATAAACTCACTAAACTAGGTATAAATCCCTATGTCACAATATGGGTTGCCAACTGGCTCACTGACAGAACCCACATTGTGAAAGTAGCAGACTCCAAATCCGACTTCAGACCAGTGACAAGTGGAGTACCACAGGGTTCAGTCCTGGGTCCTCTCCTGTTTGGTATCTACTTCTCTAAAGTACAGGCTAACACAGAAGGTCTTTGGCTAACGAAGTTCGCAGATGACTGCAAACTTGGAGCCATAATCAAAACTCCTAACGATGTGGACATCCTACAAAAGGGCCTCACTGAGACAGATGCCTGGTGTCAAAGCCATGGCCTTAATGCTAAAAAGTGCATTGCCACTCCTTTGGTAAAAACTCTGTAGCCATGAACTACAACATAGGCGGTAGTATACTTAACACCGAAAGTGTGATAAGAGACCTTGGGACACAAGTGGACAGTAGTCTCTCCTTTGATAATCACATCGCCACAGTAGTCAGGAAATCCTTCTACGTGGCACACCTCATCATAAAAGGTTTCTCATCCAGAAAAAAAGAGGTAATTGTTCCCCTCTACTCATCACTCATTAGACCCATTATAGAGTACAATGCCCCTTTTGGTATGTACCTCACAAGACATCTACAACAACTGGAAAGGACGCAGAAATACCTCACAAAGAGGATTACCGGCCTCAAACAGATGCCCTACGCAGATGGTCTGAAAAAACTCCAGCTTTACTCCGCCGCATATCGCCTACTCAGAGGTGATCAATGCATAACATACAAAGTTATGTCAAACACAGAGCTGTTGGACATGCTCCACTTAAAGAAATCCCAATCCCTCCGACCTACACCCTCTAGGGACCTAAAACTTGTCACCACAATAAACAGAACATGCCAGAGGGATAGATTCCTGTCCCAGAGACTTCCCATACTCTGGAATAAACTACCTATCTATATCAAACAAAGCTCCTCATTAGCACTCTTCAAGAAAAATCTTGATGACTGGATGGGAAATAGGAAATTCACCCCGGGGATCACCTCTGTGGCTCTGCTTGACAGTGGCACAGGAAAATAATTTTCTTGGGTGGCAAAAGCCAGGGTACCTTTTTGGCTGGGCTTGTATAGGCCCCAGGACCGATAGCCAAGTACCTACCTATGAACCTATGAACAAGTGTACAAATGGCCTCAAATCAAGTATGAAAAAGGAAAGACAATCAAGTAATACAAATTAAGAAAGGTACACATGTTAGATGAGGTCGTTATACTTCCTAACCTCTTCAATTAGGTAATATTGTGTCTGTCTTAAGTGTCTCAATAAGAGAGAGGTCTTTATCCCAAGGATTATTGATCCATTTCCTGGGAAAGATTCTTATTTCCAACAATGCAACATCTTTCAACAGGGTTAGAAAATCCTCAACAGTTGGGGTGGAGGAAGAATTCCATTTTCTTGTGATGCATTTCTTAGCAACTGCCAAAATAGTCCAGAGAAGATACAGGTCTATTTTTTGTAACAATAGTTTCATTTACATTCAAAAGAATTAATAACTTTGACTAATGGAAGGAATCTATGAAAATGGCTTGTAAAAATCACCAATATCATCCCAAAATTTACTTAATGAATGAACAATCATACATAATATGAGACCAGTCAGCTTTACATTTTATTAAACATCTCCAACATGTTATATCATCTGATCTATTAAATGCGGTTATTTTGCTGGGAGTATGAAAAGCTCTATGCAAACATTTCCACAAGAAGATTTTCCAAACTTGTGTATTGGAGGTTAATTTAACAGAATATAAAATATTAGATTTATTCTCATTTGTTAACATTAAAGGATGTTCTTTCAAAATAAAATCCCAAAACCTCTGATTAGGAGTAGCTTTCTAGACAATATTGATTTTATATAGTTTTGAAGTTAAATTTTTCCAATTAAAATCATTATATAGTACTTCATGTAAAAGAAATATAAGTTTAGGCATGGATTTAAAAGAAGTACTATTTATCGTTCTGCATAGATCGTGGGCATAGGGAAGTAGGCTGCTAAGAGCTAACCAGTCTGAATTTGATAAATCAAATGTGTTGATTAATTGGCATATAGCCATAACTATCAAATATCTCATACATTGGTACCAGCATGTAAATATTTTGATTTTCATGCATTAAGAGTACTTACATGAATGTTATTGAAGAAGTTTTTTTGTGATTTCAAATGGAAACAATAACTGTAACCATAGCTTAACATCAATATTATTATTTACAAAACTCCTAAAATTATTGTAAATATAATTTATATAATTTAGGTTGGTAGGTTTAATAATGTTATATTGCAAGTTAATACATAGAATATGCCAACGTTTATTATTTTGTTCATTTAGTTGTAAGTTTTTTGTTAGCTTATTTTCATTTAAGAATATAATAGTATGTAAACTTTTCCAAGCAGAAGAGAATTTAGGATCTAACCAATTTATAACTGTTTTGAAAATGGAAGCTTTAATATAAGATTCTAAATCAGGAAAATTTATTCCTTCCAATTCCCAAGGTTAAATATGATTTAGGAAAGCTATTCTATTTCTTTTAGGTACCATAGAAAGTTTATAAGAATTATATTTATTTCCTTTAACATTTTTTGTTGGGTATTATCGGAATTGCTAATGCAGTATAATTTATTTTTGGAAGTAAAATCATTTTTATTAGCTGTAGTCTATCTTCAAATGTTAAATATAATTTATTCCATTTCTCAGTTAATGACTTTAGAGTGTTCACAATATTACTGTAGTTAGTAGTTAAAGTTAGTTCTAAATTTTTGCATAATGTGATTCCTAAGTAGTTTAGAGAGGAAAGCTGTTTTCTAATTACTTGATCTATATTAGTATTAATGTTGTTTTTTTTTATTTAACAATAAATGATTTGACTTAGAACTATTAACCTTTAAACCTGATATATGATAGACTTCTTCAACTAATAAGCTTAGTTCAAGTAATGAATCTGAGTTAATTAGAGTAAGAAGTATATCGTCAGCGAAGAGCATTATTTTAGAATTGAATTGGTCACATATATTAATGCCTTTAATTTTGGGATTAAAACAAACTGTTGATGAAAGAAGTTCTATTGCTAAAGCAAACAAGATTGGAGACATGGGACATTCCTGTTTTGTTCCCCTAGTGATTTCAACAGCTTATGATGTAAATGGGCCTAATTTAACATAAGCTAGGTTTTAGAAATGTTTTTTATAAAAGTAATGAATTGGTTAGGAAACTCATACATTTGTAAAATTTTAAAAAGATAGTTCCAATTTAATTGAGTCAAAGGCTTTTTCAATATCTAAAGCAATTATTAGGGCCTCCCATTTGTCTCTATTTAAAATGTCCATAATGGTTAAAATTCTTTGAATGTTGTCATGAGCATGTCTATTATATATAAAAACAGTTTGGTCTTCACTTATTACATAAATCAAAGATTTTTTGATTCTATTGACCAGAATAGACATTAGAATTTTATAATCGTTGTTAAGCAGTGAGATTGGTCTATATGAACTGCAAAGAGAGGGGCCCATTTTCTGATCATAACTCTCTTATTCTTGAATTTCAAACAGATTTTAAGAGACTGACTCTTACTAAAAGAATATCGGCCTACATCACTAAATTAAAGCAATTTAAACCATGGTTAGATTCGGAAATACAATATTTCTTAGATACAAGGTGTGTGTGGATGCAGCTGTGTCTGGCAGCTGTTGTATGTTGCCATTTTTGTCTCTGGGAAGCTGTGGGTTGCGGTTTGTGATCGAGGTTTACTGATGGTTGTGTATTAGGAAGAGACATTTGGTGTTTTAGCCTGGATCCAGGGGAAGGGGGTGGATAAAATTGTGAGTTGGGATATTTTGGCAGAGACTAGTTTGTTTACACATCTGCTGAGTGAGAGGTGGGAAGGCTGGAAGAATGTCTTATCTGTTGTTGTGGCAGCTTGGTGGGAGTTTTTTGATCTGTTTGATCTCCGTTCTTTTCCTGGCTGCTGTATCACTGAAAGGGGGGGAATTTAGGCTTGAAGTTGCAGTGAAGTGAAGCTTTGCTTCAGGTGCATTGCGAGCCTCTGGTATGCAGTACACAGACACACTAACAGAAACAGATGCTCAAAGGTTGCTATGGTAATGGAGACAGAGTGGCGATAATGCTTAATGGCTCTGAGGAGCTTCCGAGAATTTTTTTTGGCAATGAAGTTTTTGGTTTTAAAAAAATATATATAATAAAAGGGCTATTTTAGACCACATGTACACATACTGATGGTCTCCCAACACTTCATTTAGCTCATTAAGTTGATTCTTGATAAAATGTATTTTGGTCAAAACACATTAAGGACTTACATAAGAGTGGAAGTCTGAGTTATTGTGAAAGACTAAGAGCACTTGGTTTTGTGCAGTACCTTTTGCAGTGGTCTGGGAGGTGAGCTTGCTCGGACATGTTGGACATATGGGAATAGCTGATTCTAGGGGCGTTTGGGGTTGCCGGGAAGTGCTAGAGAGTCATCAGATTTCCTTTGTGGAAATATCCGTGGGAATGGAAAGGTGTGTTGATTGCTTCACTGGCAGAGTGGCCACTGCATGGAACAGGCTGATAAAATGGAACAGGACAAATATTGGTTTGGATATTTTAAGAGCAGCATGGAAACACCACATGAACTAGTGAATAGTATTCTGGCAAAACTGGATGAGCATTGTTGCCTGTGCTTGATGTACTGATATGTGTGTATATAAGGATGGAAATATACTTACAACAAATAAGAAACTAGAAGGGCCTCATAATTTAAAGTCTATGGACTGTATAAACATGCTTGGAAGGAGCTAATAATAAGAATAAGCATTACAGCTTGTGGTCTCTCAAATAACTAAGCAACAGACAAACAAACCCACATACAATAGTTATGTAATGTATGATTTTAGTAAATCTAGACATAAAATATATAATCGTCATATAAGATGAAGCAGTCTGCTGAATTTAGATATTAAAGACAGGATTTAATAACATGGGCTTGTGTATAATAACACTACTGTCTTAACTTGTCATAAATGACATACACTACATTCAACATCAAGGGGAAGCAAGATAATTTTCTTATATAAGTAAATATGCATAACAAGTCATGCAGTTGCTTTAGCTTGAATTGTAGTTTTTGTAATCCATCTTGACCATATATAATACTTAAGCGATTACCAAGGTAACTATTGTTTTATACATGACATCAAACTGAAAAAGTTGTTTAAGAGAAACAATAGAAGCCTGAACTTGAAATGTCACAGAATGTAACACTCATATTCTGAACAAATAGTATTAAATTGACAATAGACACTCAGTTTAATAACATGGGCTTGTGTATAATAACACTACTGTTTTAACTTGTCATAAATGACATACACTATACTGAACATCAAGGGGAAGCATGATGATTTTCTCATATAAGTAAATGTGCATAACAAGTCATATAATTGCTTTAACTTGAATTGTGGTTTTGTAACCCATCTTGACCGTATATAATACTTAAGCTGTTACCAAGGTAACTAATGTTTTATATACAACATCATACTGAAAAAGTTGTTCAAGGGAAACAATAGAAGCCTGAACTAGGACTGCCACAGAATGTAACAATCACATTCTGAACAAATAGTATTAAATTGACAATAATCACTTAGTTTAACCTTTGCCGATTATACAAAATAGAATGTTGCCATTTAAATCTAAAAACTTTCAGTATATGCCATAAAATGGTAATTTATGAATATGGAAAGGTAACTTGTAACAGTTAATCACAATAAGTGAATTTCACTCATTTTATAATAAGAAAAGACAGATATGAAAATCCTTATATGTAGGAAATGGGGGGAAGAGGGATGCACTGATAATTAAAATGCACTAACTTTCATCAATGTTCACATAAAACAAACTTGATGCTTTAAGTAACTTAGCAACAAACAAAGTAATTACTTAAATGCTGGCAAATAATGAAATATAACTTCTGTTATATCCAGTAAAATACATTGCATTATAAACATTAGATATAAATATTATTACCATCTATTTATATTGAGTAATACATTTTGAAAGACTTTATCAGTAAGGGTGAATATGTTAAATAACTGTTTGCAATGATCTTTTACTGAGGTTTTATATATGATACATCTTACTTTACTATGATTGAATTACTTGTCATCTATCTTTCATGTAAATATTAATTGCTTATACAATAAGTAGATATTTATATTGTATTAGAATTCTGTCTAATCTACAATAGTACTATATCTGTTCAAAATAATATAAATATTGCTTATCCCTATTAAAAATATTCTCCATATGATAATTCAATTTATGGAGCTCAGATGTACTGGATTGTCAAGGTATGTGTGATAATCTGATGGATTTAGGTTTATCCATCAGATTAGGAATGATTTTCATTCCATGGCTAGCATGGATCTTAGTTTTGTTACCATTTATTAATTTAAATTTATTTCACAAAAACATTTTTAGTATGCCTGACCAAACATTACTTTATTCATAAACATTCAAAGTATAAAACTGATAATTTCCTTTAAAAGCTCAAACATATACTTTATAGTCATCCGAGGAAAATGTTTAATAGTCACAATAAATAAAAAATACATAGTCTAAATAACCTAAGATGGATTTAACTTTATTATCTTTAAATACCAATGGCTTAAACAATCCTAGCAAGAGATCAAATATACTGAAATATTTAAAATTGAACAAAGCACAAATTGTCTTCCTTCAAGAAACTCATTTTAAAACAAATTTATTTATTTTATTTATTTATTTAACATTTGTTGACCGGGAAAGTCCGAATAGGTTCCACAAATCCTGTTTTCAGCGGAGGCCCGGGGAGAAATGCTCCAGAAGCATGTCTTTAGAATGACAATTAAAAATGGAATCCTAAGGAATATATGATATTAGTGCTATCCACTTATAAGACAAAGACAAAAGGGGTAACAATTTTATGGAAAACAAATGTGATTAACCCAGAAATCATGTATAAGTATGAAGATGAAGGCCTTATGGCATTAGTAATAGTTAAATATAATAACAGAATATGGACCCTAGCCAATTTATACTGGTTCCCAGGCATTCGAATAGGAACTGTTAAAAAAACACTTGGATTTCATTTCCAATAATTATAAAGGCAACTTAATATTAGGAGGAGGTTTTAACTGTATATTTGATATTTCTGAAACTACAAAAAAAAAAAAATACAGCTGCATACATATGTTGTATCAAAAGCTTTAAACAAGTGGGTAGAATCATTTCATGTTGTAGATACTTTCAAATTTAAAGAAGATAAATCTTTGTTGTCTTCCCATCAAGATCACAGATTTGGTGCACAAACTTCTTCTTTCGTCTTTTTCCCGGTTAGGGGTTGTCACAGTGGATCACCTGTCTGCTCATGATTGGCAGTGGAGTTTTACAGTGTCGAGTTGCCAGCTTGGCGCCCAACCTTCCACAGAAGGCACACACACGCACACACTCACACCCACGCCTAGGGCCAATGTCCAATCCACCTACGGCATGTCTTTGTGATGTGGGAGGAAATCGGAGCACCCGGTGGAAACCCACTCGACCACAGGGAGGACATGCAGACTCCACACAGAAGGCAACCCAGCCGAGATTTGAACCGGAGAACCTCTTGCTGTGAGGCAGCAATGCTAACCGCTGCACCACTGTGGCCGCCCATATTTGGTACACAAACGAGAATAAATAAAATATTTGCTGCCCATGACTTACACTCTAAAATCATTAATTTCTCAATCACTCCCTGCTCCTTTTCAGACCACAATTCATTGCTACTAAAACTTCAAAATGGGTACAAACCATTAATCTTTAACTCCAGAATTCCAGCATATATAACTAAAATGAAAGAGTTCAAACCCTGGTTATTATCTGAATTACAGTCTTCTTAGATATTTATTACACCACAGAGATAAATAAAATAATGATATGGGACTCATTAAAACCTTACATATATGGTAACCCTAACCTGGTATAAAAAAATCAGAGAATGGGATTCTGAATTATTAGATCTACAATCCAAACTTTTGTCAGTAAAAGCTGAAAAAAATCAAAATCATTTAGAGAGGAAAAAGAAAGTAGAAGTATTAAACAATAAATACAATGAAATTCTAACACATAAAACTTGTTTAGCTTTAGTAAAACTAAAAATTAATACCTTGGCCACTTCTGCCAAATATCTACATAATGTATCCACAAGAATCAAAATACAATCAAAAGTTAATAGCATTAAAAGTATCTTCCATGAAAAGAAAGGGAAAAATGTCTTGGATATAGGTGACATTCTTGATGCTTACAGAAATCACTATATGGAACATTTCCAAAAAGAAAATATACATATCGATCAATTAAATCTAGATGAAAAATGTTCTAATATAAAAAAAAAACACACAAATTAAAACTAGATCTGCAAGCAGCCATATCATACAAAGAAATTACAGATACAATAAAAGGGAGTAAAAATAATAAAGCTCCAGGAATAGATGGCATAATTACAGAAATATATAAACTTTTTCCTTCAAAGATACTATCCCTCTTCCATAAAATTCTATTAGAAATTCAGTCACAAGTTTTAAGACCACCCTCTTGGAGATATTCCTTGATTATACCAATTCTAAAGGAAAACAAATCCCCAAACCTCGGTACCTCATATAGACCTATATCATTATTAAATAATGACTATAAGATATTTATGACAATATTAACTAACAGAATGAAAATACCACTATCCAAAACAATAAATAATGATCTAACTGGGTTTATATATCATTGACACACACGTGACAATAGTAAAAGGATAATTTCTCTTATAGATTATGTTAATAAAGAAAATAAAGAAAGACTCATAATTGGCTTAGATATAGAGAAAGCCTTTGATTCCCTAAATTGGGACTATTTATTCAAAATCCTAATGGTATTTGAATTTCTTGCATCCTTTGTTCATCTTCTAAAGAATATATATATATATATATATATATATATATATATATATATATATATATATATATATATATATATATATATATATATATATATATATATATATATATATATATATATATATATATGTATATATATACAATTAATTTAGCATATGTCAAATTAGGTCATTTTACCTCTGAAGCTATACATATAACAAAAGGCACTAAACAAGGATGTCCCATGTCACTGATTCTATTTGCTCTGGCTATTGAAATATTGGCAGATTCAATTAGTAACAATATAAAAATGAAAGGAGTAGATGTTTATGAACAATACAGTTCTAAAGTAATGCTATTTGCTGATAACATATTACTAACATTATCTAATACAAAAGAGACATTAGAAGAATTAGGTATATTAATTGAGAAATTTCACATGACTTCAGGACTCCAATAAATCAAAATCAAATTTTTTATTTTTAAATAAAAAAAAAAAAGAACTGCAGACTAAGGGGGATCACATCATAGGGAAACAAAAATCTACCTTAAAATATCTAGGAATTGAGTTATGCAGGGATAATAATGAACTTGTCTCAAAAACTATGATAATATCATCAATACAATTAAAATCTCTGTGGAAAAATGGAACAACATAATATTAACATTTGAAGATAGACTACAGTTATGGTTTTACTGTCCAAGATCCTATATATAGCCTTGGCAATACAACTGTTATCAGAAAGGAGTATACTTAAAGAAATAAATTCATGCCTAATAAATTTTTTATCTTCTTCTTCTTTTGGTTGCTCCCGTTAAGGGTCGCCACAGCAGATCAACTGTTTCCATTTCTTCCTGTCCTCTGCATCTGGCTCTGTCACACCAACCGCCTGCATGTCCTCTCTCACCACATCCATAAACCTTATCTTAGGCCTTCCTCTTTTCCTGTTACCTGGCAGCTTCATCCTTAGCATCTTTTTCCCAATATACTCTGCATCCCTCCTCAGCACATGTCCAAACCAACGTAATCTTGCCTCTTTGGCTTTGTCTCCAAACCTTCCAACCTGGGCTGACCCTCTAATATACATATTCCTAATCCTGTCCATCCTCGTCACACCCAGTGCAAATCTTAACAACTTCAACTCTGCCACATCAAGCTCTGACTCCTGCCTTTTTGTCAATGCCACTGTCTCCAACCCGTATAACATAGCTGGTCTCACTACCCTCTTGTAGACCTTCCCTTTCACTCTTACTACTACTCGTCTGTCACAAATCCCTCCTGACACTCTTCTCCACCCACTCCATCCTGCCTGTACTCTCTTCTTCACTTCTCTTCCACATTCACCATTACTCTGAACTGTTGATCCCAAGTACTTAAACTCATTCACCTTCGCCACCCATACTCCCTGCATCCTCACCATTCCTCTGTCCTCCCTATCTTCACACACATATATTCTGTCTTAGTTCTGCTGACCTTCATTTTTTATGGTTTCCCAAAAGAAACAGAATAGCTTTAATACTTCATATCAGACCATGGAAACAGGGAGGATTAAACTTTCCTGATATAGAAACATATATAAAAGCATCAATATCTAAAACAATCTTAGACTGGATAAGTCCAAATTACTCTGCAAATTGGAAAGAACTACTAACTGAAATATCAATAAATGAATTTGATTTATAAAAAAAAAAAAAAATCAAATAACAGATAAAAACAATTTACCGTGGCACATATTATTAGTATGTAATCTAACATAACTAAACCCACTAAAACTCGCATGATTAATTATTACATTGACTCATTTAGGAAAATTATTAATGCAAATATAGATTTAAAAATCTGGTTTGATCTTTTAACACCATTTATAGTCAAAGAACTTTCCACATAAAATATATAGAGAAATTATTAATTCCTGGGAACAGAAAGGATTTGTTTGTTGGCTCCAATGTATCAAAGAACTAAAAGTTTTAGATATGCAAGTAATAAAAACACCATTCAAAATTCCACAACAGGACTGGCTAACTTTACAAAGTATTCTGTCATATTCACAAGACTTAAGTAAAATGATTAACAATTCTTCATTTAAAGAAATATCTAAATTTATGAAATACATATATGAAATCATATATAATGACTTTGACATGGGAAACAGTATTTCAAAATTTTACAAAATATTAATAAACTATAAATCAACACCCAAAACCTCATATTGGAAATATATAACAAAAGGACACTCAATACAGTTAAATGAAGATATTAAAACAAATATCTTATTACTGATAAAATATACATCCTTTACACAATACTGGAAAGGTTTTAATTGGAAATGCTTCACAGAGCATTCTTAACCACAGATAGAATCAGTAAAATTAGTTCTTCCATAAAAGGAATATGTTGGGGATGTGAGCAAGTACACAATGCAGACTGGAACCACATTTTCTTTGATTATGTTAGAATTAAGCCATTTTGGAATGGTATTAATAACTTTCTGCAAGCTTTATTTAATGAATCATTTTATTTAAAGCTTTTGTATTATTGAATGTGAACGAAGGTCCTCATTTGAATAGGTCAAACATGTATCTAGTATGGACTATACTTGCAATTTCAAGGAAGTGTATAACAAGAAGATGGAATACAAACACAATACCACTTTGGAAGACTTCTACAACCTACTGAAGGCCACAGCATTATTGGAAATTAAAATTAAAGAACTAAGACTTTATCCAAAGTTATTTATCAACAGCCCTTGGGGAAAAGTCTTATCGTTGATTGACACTATACAATAATTGATCAGCACTCTGATAATGGATTGGACATACTTATAAAGTAACTGTATACATTAAGATCTATTATAGTGTCAGGCTAATATAAATTGTGTACATAGTTAATTAAGATGTTATGTATAAATACTATGGAATTCATTCAAATGTATTTGAAAAATAAAAAAAAAATTTGAGGGGAAGAGTTTGGATGTTTTGTCCTGGTGAGATATATAGACTAACTATGCATAGCTGTTTAGATTTATTAATTTGTAGGGTTCCTATCAGGAGTTTGGCATTTGAAAAGGACAGGAATGTTTTCTGGGGGGGTAGTATTGTGAGAGAGACAACATACATTAGGGATACCCCACCTCCTTTTTTGTTGGTTCTATCATTCCTTAGTATATTATAACCTGGAGGTGTTATTTCAGTATCTTGGATTTGGGGTTTTAGACAGGTTTCATTGACTGCTAGGATGTTAGGGGTGTTTTGTGTTAGCCAAGCATGGAATTCTGTAATTTTGTTACAGATACTACAAAAGTTTATGGTTGCCAAGAGGAAGTCTTTAGGAAGAGGAGTTTGGTTGAGTGTAGTTATGCCTGAGGGTTGGGGAAGATGTCCCCGCATGGGTCTACTACCATTAACCAAAATTACACTTACCCGAAATCCAAATAACTGAGCAGACTCCACTGAAACCTTATTACAACTAAGCAATGAACTGCCGATAATTTAACAGGGAAACTAACCACTTAGCCAACAGGTCATAAAAGAAAACACCAAAACAAAATTAAAGCCATACTAATGGGAGGCTTCCCCCCACCCCCCTTAACTGGATATACCAACTCCAAGATCGCATTATACTGGGGAAAAGGGCAAAGTTCGCCCTGGTGGTCAAATAGTTAGTTTCCCCGTTAAAATTATCTGCAGTTCGTTGCTTCATTGAAATAAGGTTTCAGTGGAGTCGTCTCATTATTTGGATTTCGGATAAGTGTAATTTCTGTAAATTGTAGGGGACCCCACACACACACACAGGGATATTCTGTTTTGGTTGTAAAAGGAATGCTTTGGAAGAATGTTTTTTTTTTTTGTTATAAGTTATTAGCTAGTGGCAGATCAGTTTATTTATGGTGGTATATGGCAAGAGTTTTAGTTTTGAAAAATGAATGAAATGGTATTCGAGTACGCTGGGAGATATATTATGGAAACTGTTTAAAAGTTTGTCACTGCTTAAGGGAGAAATTGTAGACTTAATAGCTGTGGGTTGAAGTGTATATCTGGGGTAGGTAATAAGAATTAGTAAACTGACAGCAAGAGTTAAAAGCAGATTAGGGGGAGTGGAATATGTAGTGAATGACATAACTGTAGAATGGGTTTAGAAAGTTCTTGAGTGGGAGGGAATGTAATGGGTGGAGATTGGGAGGAACGAGGGGGGGAGGTACAGTTAGAAGTGGAGTGTGTGTGCCTGTGTAATCTGATTGCAAGGGGTGGACTGACCGCTACGTATAAATGTGAGGAGCACAGAAGTGGGTAGGAATGGGGTAGGGTGGAGGAGCAGAGTGAGTCCAAAGTGTGAATGGAGTGGGCAGAGCCAGCCCAACAGCTGCTAGGAAAAACTATTAGGATGAAATCCCCCATAACCAGAGTGTTCGGTAATATTTGGATTGTCTTCAGTTTGGTCAGGTAGGCTTTGTGCACATCATAACCCATGGAAGGGGATCTATAATTGGCTGTGACTTGAATGGGTGTCTTACCCACCATAACCTAAATGTGGAGTAACTCCATTGAGATGTTCAGTCTAACTAGATGGGAGGTGAATTTATCTCTAATATAGATGCAAGCACCACCTCATTTGATTCTTACACATACATTTTGCGGTCTGAAGGTGTGTAAGGTAATGTAGTCTTGCAAGGCCAGGGTACTCTCTGAAACCTTGAACAAGGCTTCCTTGTGTAATTTGTTCTGTTAGAGGAGTATTAGTTCATTGATATGTGCTTGTTGGGACATATTTATATTAAAAAAAATCAACAACATGATCCATAACAAATTTGTCTACTGTTATCATTAGTTGTTTCTGCCTGCTATGTTATTATACATCAGAAGTCCTAGAATTTACTAAAGAATGTGGTGTGAGAAGGGACAAGTCTGAAGGAACTATGTTTATAATTTCCTCATCAAATTTATCACAGCCATTCAGTAATGTGATACATTTCTGTTGACCAAGAAATGCCAACCACAGCTCCTCCTCAGTCTCTGTTGCTCCTTTGACAGGCAACACCGCAAACAATTTCATATCAAAGAAGATACCCATAAATGCTTCCACCAAAACACCTGATAGGCCAATTCATTGGTAAAAACCATACAGCAGTTTTCTCCAAAATCTTTGTAAATGGCACCATGCCTTCTTCATCCAAATCCAAACAATTTCTTTTTCATACTATACTGAATCTAATATCCTAACCCCAGCATCACCATCCCTACAATGTTATACCCTTGCTAAATACACTATCACATTCTACCATAAAGAAATAGCAATTAAGGAAATCTCTAAGCAACTACAGCAACTAGATGCCAGCTCAAGAACTATATTTAGTATTTACATCCTGTCTTCCTAAAAATGGCTGGCTTGGTCACTGCTAAACAACTAACTTGTGAATTTAATCTCTCCCTAACATCTGGTATTGTCTCTAGACAGTTCAAAAATGTTATTATTCTCCTGCTAAAGGTATCCTCTCCTAAGGACTGCAAAGATTTCAGACCAGTTTGTAACTTGTGCCCTTCCCTACAAACAAATATTTAGTCACATAAATTCTTAAAGTCTGCTTTGTGTCTAATAAAACATGTTCCAAAATGCTTTTAGTACAAGGACAGTTCACTGCAAAGTCAACAATAAAAAATGTATAATAACATGAATGAAGGCCTTGTCACTGCAGGGCTATTCATAAATGTGACAGAAGCCTTTGAAACTGCTGAGCATTGCCCTCTTCTAGGAAAATTACAAAAGCTTAACTTCGGCACAAACACTGTTCTATGGTTCCAAAGTTATCTAAAAGATATAACCTTTTAGGTCTTCAAAAATGACCCTCCTCTCAAGCTCTGTCACCCTAAACATTGGAATTACTTACATTTCAGTCCTTGGGCCAGTCTTATTCTCTATTCCTATAAGTACTCTTGGTTACAAACTCCCACACAATAATATAGTGCTCTACGGTGAGGGTTTCCAATTCCTGGAAAGCCAATAAAATCATTATGTCTACAACAAACATTGCAAACTAATTTCTCCACCCTCTCCACATAGAAATTTATTCTGCTCTCAAGGTAAATCTTGGCACTCATGATGAAAGCACATAAAAAGTAATTATGAATGGATGAATCTGATCACACTTCTATGTAGTGCATGTAGCTTTCTCTGATACACATACTAACAGTTAGAGAAAATAAGTGTAGGGGTTCAAAGTGCTTTAAAAGCTATGAAAGCTGTGAAATGGTGTAGCTACACAGGCAGCTGGCAGAATTTGTTTCTGTCTAATGAATGAATGGCTTTAAAAGCTCTTAGATGGTTCACTCTGCAACACTTTTATTTTTTTGTGTGACAGCAATGTATATGACAGATTTTAAAGCTGTAAAAATGCTTTGTACTCTGTGCTGTGGTGGCCAGAGCTTAACAACATCGAGGGTGCTTAACAAAACATTGTTAAGCATTATTCTTACTTCAGAAAGGTGTTTAACAAAGCTATCTTTTCCCAACCTGAGACTGTAATTGTGGTGCTCTATGTACTACAACAGTATATGATGCACTAGGTATAGTTGTACCAAACTTACATTGCAATTATGGTAATGAACACTAAGGTTGCTGAAGTACATAGTTAGCCATCATCTTCTACTAAATTCCTATGAATCACTGACACAAATAAGACACATAATAAATGTTAATGAAAGGCAGCAGAAAAACTAATAGTTAATGTCACTTTTTTTCCATTAAGAAATCTGTTTGTGAACTGACACCCAGTGTAAATGAGCTGAGTTTTTTGGAAGGTGATGTCTGACTTAAAACAATAACATTTTACTTAAAAGTATAAGCTAAAAGGGTATAATTCCATATTACAGTGCCATAGCAAATGCAATATTCTGCTAACCATCATAAAGGTGGATATTTTTATAACTTAATCAAAAGCCAGGAGTCCTGCAACACTCTTCTCATGGTTAATTACCCATAGACCATAGGAAAAACAATGATGCTGATTCTTCTAAAAACACTTCAGGATTTGGCAAATACTCACAGTACAAACTGTATTGCAGTATAATATGTTCCTATAACTTGTCACATGACTGACAGTTCAGCTTATGCCAAACCTAAATGTGCGTAGTGAAAACAAACACAGCAACATATGTATATCATATGATTTATAATCCAAACTAAACTACATTAATCTTTTTAGAAAAGGAGTGACTTTGTAAATGGATAACAGCAACCTGCCTATTCACAGATGCATATAACCCACTACACTCTCTACAGCCAGTTAAATCAGAGCACAATAAAGAACACTTTAAACACACAAAGTGCATGTCAGTGATATAGTCAATTGTAACAACTACTGTTTTAATTGATATTTTCAAAACCTACAGTTTGCCATGTGTATATGCATCGCATAGACAAAAGCAACCAGGTGAAAGTGCAAGCTGGGCTAAAAAACACAAGAGATGGCTCAAAGTGTAAAAGGTATTTTCCTCTTTCTGACAAAGCACACTGACCTTGGAGTTGATCACATTAAGTAGAGGGGTATAGGTCAGGGCAATGCCCCCTGCTTGGGGGATAGTACCCCCCAAAAGAGTACAGTGTTGATTGTTTTCCATAGGTCAAGTTGCACTTTTTTGCCAGCTGCTATCACCTCACGACTCAGAGCCCTCATCTCAAACACTAATTCTTCACATGCTACATACATGCAAGACAACATAACTGGATACATTCACCTCTGAGCTTGGGTCTGACTGTTAGTAACTATCTGTATCCAATAACAAAAAACATAAACAGAATGTGTCTTCTAGGTGCAGTCTTACAGCAAAAAACAACATTCACTGGCATTACAAATATAGTTAACATTGGTTACCTTGTTTTGAGGTAAATTAGGAAAGTGAGCCTACTTGGTGCAAGCATATTTTGTACGCATGTAAAAAGGATCTCTTTCAGAAGGATCTGGAAGTTTTATAGCTAAATTATGAGGTACCAATGTCAGCTCAAATGTTGACAAAGCTGAATGTTTGTATCAGAGGTGACTTTAGTTGCTGTGTGATATTGTCTTGACCAGATAGCCAGAGAATCCCTATCACAATGACCTACCAAAAATTTCAGGGATGTTGTTTAAAAGAAATGGAGTTATCATCCCTACTCAGCTGCATGAAAAGTACACCAGTCACACTTAGGTATTAGTAAATGAAAAGTCAGAGCTGATAATATCATGTTTTGGTCCAATATGTATGCACACACCGAGTAAATGGTATAAAATGAAAGATTTATTGCATGTTCAGGAATGAAAAACAAAGAGAATAATCAACACCTCATGACATTTCATCATTTCCTTCAGTAAGAAAGTTACTGCTTTTTTCAGACAGACCAGATAAAAATCTTACTGTTTTGAGAAAAAGAGAAAAGTGGGGATGTTACATTATAATGGGCAGTAAAGTGTAAATAGGTGGTGAGGTGACTGGGTCTGGAGATTTACTGAGCTGATCTTTCATGTTGCATGGCTCTAACATATATATTTCTTATAGAAACATAAAGCATGTGTCTGCATTACCCGATTCCAAACTCCTGCGGAAAGAATCACTTCCTAATCAAAACTTTGATAGCTACTAAAGAGTCTTTACAGATACAATACCATCAAATGGTGACTGTCAGCAACAGAAACATAGCTGAGTTATCTGCTACCTCCACCAAATAAAGTTGAATGGCAAAAAAAAAAAAAGAAAAAAAAAGACTTCCCACACTTTGCTATGCTGCAGTATCTAACACACACACACACACACACACACACACACACACACACACACACACACACACACACACACACACACACACACACACACACACACACACACACACAAACACCCCCCAACACCCCCCAACACACACACACACACACACACACACACACACACATACACACACACACACACACACACACACAAGCGCACACTAAGTTTCAGCCATAAACATGAATGTACTATTTGTACTCATTTATATAACAGCTTCATAAATAAGTGCTAATATTGCAGTCACACCCACATCGGACCTGCCCATTGCACCTCTTAACTTCTTGTGCCCAGGGCAGCCGCTCACTTTGCCACACCCTTTGGTCAGCAGAAAAAATATCACTGTGTAACCAGACTTTGAGAAATTAACTAAAGATGCTTCTCAAAGAGTTGCAACTAAACCCGAGTCTGAAGTTGAATTACATTCTGCGACTACATCTGATATTGTACTGGAAAAGGTTCAACTTATGCCTGGTCCTCAAGCTAATACCAGTGTAGAACACAGCAGACTCAGTGACTATCCCACCCAGTCTACAAGGTACAAGTATTCCAATCCTGGAAGGCTGATCAGGTAACCATTCACATATAGCAAATGTAAAGAATTAGAAACAATGTTGTTGAATTATTACTAATTCCATTACTAAAGTGGGCATGATTCCAGCCATAATAAAACAACAATTAGCTTTTTGTTATCAAAGTGCAAGACAAAATAATCAGCACGATTATTTCATATCAGAAGCTAGTACAATGTAGAAGATGCAAGTGCAATTGTAAACTAGTCTGCAATTGCATGAGTACTAGTCCAAGTTCCTGCAGTATTCTGCAAGGAGGGTGCAAACTGCAAAGTATTGAAGGTTGTGGCTGAAAATGAACCTTACTGGCCCAGACTAGCTTCCCAAACAAGTAATAATAATAATAATAATAATAATAATAAAAACAAATAAATGAAACTACTGCAATAGTAAATTAGTTAGAAACAACTATACTTTATTGCAAGCAATAACCAGTTTGTCCTGTGCACAAGCCAATTACAAATTTCTTCAAAGTACTGAAAAATAAAAGATGGGAATAACAGCCTTCAGTTATGAATTGTAAGTCAGAGCAAACAACGTAACCAGATTACGTAAGATTTGGAGAGTTCAAGAAAAACCCTGCTGCAATTTTGGCTTTGGGGGAAGTTAAAAAGGTACAGTTTCAGTTCTTATTACCCAGTGTGAGGTATGGTTAGAAGTTAAAGTTGTAGTTCAGTTTAGACTGCGGCCATCAGCTGACAGTTATTTTTGTTTTTTGGCATCATAATAAACTATATTACATTTTAAGTATTAGTATTTGTGTTAGTCTATATCATCTGCTTGTTTAACCTTTCATTAGGGATTAATATCAATATACAAATAAACAGACAGAACATATGCAGCTTCTGTTATTTTAGTGTACATTTGGTGTGACTTAGTATGTTTTTTTTAAAACAAGAAACATCTTTATTAAATGATCATGTATTACACTGGCAACCATATATAAATGAAAATAAACCATAGTAACATAATTTTAGTGACAGACATTATACATCATAAACCATATTGACATAATTTTAGTTGCAAACATTGTAAATCACTTATAATCTAACCAGTCATTCTCAGTCAAACATTACATAGCTCATTCAAATCCTGCCTTCTTTTAAACCTCGTTCCTCTTCTGCATTTATTGTTCCCACAATTCCCATTTTTTTCTAGGTAATTTGCTCCTACCCTTATCTAAAGGTCCTAATTCCAGTTGTTTTATCTCTGGTACTATATTCACTACTCCTAATACTGTTGGTTTAGACTTTGATTTCCATTTTCTAGTAATTGTGTTTTTTTGACAGTCGTCACCATAATTAGATTCAGCACAGCTGCAGTGTTGCAGCGGTAGCATTGTTGCCTCACAGCAAGAGGTTCTCCTGTTGGATTCTCGGCTGGAGTACCTTCTGTGTGGAGTCTGCATGTCCTCCCACACGGTCGAGTGGCGTTCAGAAAACATGCGTGAATGGGCATGCCTTTGCTGTAGGTTGGACGTTGGGCTGGCAACTCAGCACCATAAAAATCTACTGCCAATCATTAGTGGACCAGAATTCCGCTGTGGCGACCCCTAGCCCTAGAAAAGCCGAAAAGACAAACAACCATAATTAGACTCAGCAACGCCTTACTATGTCTAGGCAATTCTGATTCTATATTAGACCTCAAACAAATAATTTTCTTAGTTACACCAATTTGCTCTCCCTGTACCTCTGACAGAGTAGTGTGTAGGGGATCTTTAAAGATTGCCAACTCATTGCAGTCAAAGAGTATGTTATCATTGGCTGAAAAGACAAAAAAAATAAATAAATAATTTAAATTTGAGTTATTGAGAGCTTAGTTGATTTGGCTACCAGTTGTAATCACTCATTACAGGAAATACTACCTTTTTGATGTAACATATAGGTTCATAGATGTGTATTATGCTAATGACCCTGGAGCCTTTACAAGCCTAGCCCATAGGATTACCCTGGCATTGTGTCACCAAACCTTAGTTCCCAGTGCCTCTGTCAAGTAGAGCCACTGTAGTGAACCCTGGGGTGAATTTTCTGTTTCCCATCCACTCATCAAGATTTCTCTTGAAGACGGCCAGCGAGGTACTCTGTTTGAGATGTATAGGAAGTCTAGTCCATAGCATGGGGAGTCTCTGGGTTATGAATCTGTGCCTTCAGCATGTCCTGTTGATTGTGGTAATGAGGTAGAGGTCTCTGGAGCGCGTGGTGCAGAGGTATTGGGATTTCTTTAGATGTAGCATTTCTAACAGAGCTGGGTCAGACATGGCTTTGTAAGTCAAGTGAAGATCGCCTCTAAGTAGGTGATATGAGCAGAGAAAAGTTGGAGTTTTTTGACTCTGTCCACATAGGACAAGTGTTTAAGGCCTAAGATCCTCTTTGTGAGGTACTTTTGCTGCCTCTCCAGTTGCTGCAGGTGTCTAGTGAGGTACATGCCAAATGGGGCATTGTACTCGATGATTGGCCTAATGAGGGAAGAGTAGAGGGAGACAATGACCTCTTTTATCCTGGATGTAAAACCCTTAGTAATGAGATGTGTCACATAGAAGAACTTTCTGACCACAGTGGCAATGTGGTGGTCAAAAGAGAGGTAGTTGTCAACCTGTGATCCCAGATCTCTTATAATGCCTTCTGTGTTCAGTGGACTACAAGCAATGTGGTAATTCATGGGAACTGGGTTTTTCCCAAAGGGGATGACGACACATTTTTTGGCACTGAGCTTAAGGCCATGGTTCTGACACCAGTCATTGATCTCAGTGAGGCCTTTCTGTAGGATGTCAACATCACTTGGGGAGTTAATAATATAATAATAGCTCCCAACTTGCAATCATCTGAGAACTTTGTCAGCCAGAGTCCCTTCATGTTGGCCTGGACTTCAGAGAAGTAGATACCAAACAGGAGAGGACCCAGGACAGAACCCTGTGGAACTCTACTCGTGACTGGTTGGCAGTCTGACTTGGAGTCAGCAACTTTTACACTGTGGGTTCTATCTGTGAGCCAGTTTGTAATCCACCTAGTGATATAGGGGTTGATGCCTAGCTTAGTGAGTTTTTCTATGATTCCTGAGTGGGGAATGGTATCAAAGGCCTTGACCAGATCAAGGTAGGCTGTATGAGCCACCTTGCTTTCATCCACAGCTCTGGTGACTAACTCAAAGAAGTCGATCAGGTTGAGCAGGCATGATCTAACCTTCACAAACCAAAGTGTGGGGGATCCAGAGTTTGGAGATTCCCTGTATACTTATTTGATAGGTCCACGATGATGTATTCCATAGCTTTGCATATCAGACTCGTCAGGCTAATGGGGCGATAGTTCCCAGGGTCTGTAATTGCTCCTCCTTTGTGAAGAGGGATTATTGTAGCAGTGCACATTCATTAGGGACAAAGCCTGAGGTAAGGCTGTGAATGAACAGGGTACACAGGTGAAGTGCCAGCTCACTCTGTAGTTCATGTAGAATACAGCCAGGGATATTGTCAGGTCCCATAGAAGCTGTATTCTTGGCCTTGGACAGTGCTGTTTTAACATGGGCAGCAGTAATACTGGATGCCTGGCAATCTACTGGTACTGTGATTGGTCCTTTGGGGGGGAGGAGTAAAGTTGGCACTGAATCTGTTGGCCAGTATATTGGCAATATTTGTTGGCTCGGTATAGGAGGTACCGTTGTGCAGTAGCTCAGAGAAAATCTGGGTATTGCAAAGGAGATTCTTTATATAACTATAGAAGGCCTTGTGGTTGTCTTTACTATCTGCTGCAATCCTGTTTTCATAGCTAGCTTTAGAAGATTTGATGAGGGATCTCAACATTTGCTGAGGCTGATAAGGGAGTTTTTTCAGTCTTGGGACTTCACCTTAGTCCGCATTAGTTTCCTCCTTCTGTTGCAGGGTTTGTTTATGGCAGGGGACCACCACATTGCTTTCCTTTTTTTGGAGGAGAGCATCTTGGTTCTATTGGGTATGGCGAGATCCATGCATTTGTGTATATGTTTGTACAGTCCATTGGTGTATGATTCGGAGGTCATGCAACTATTCTCCATTTTCATGGGTGCCATGAAGTTAGCCACCTCTGTTTTTAGGAGTCCAAAGTTAGCTTTGGAGAAGTTTTTCATGGAGGTTTACTTTGTGGGGGGTGGGGGGGTTGGAAGGGATGTGTATTTCAAGGTGATTAGTTTGTGGTTGGATCTAACCTGGGAGGAGTTGACTATTGGTGTAGAGCAACAGTCGCCCATGTTAGTAACGACCAGTTCAAGGATGTTGCTACCTCTAGTGGGGATAAGAATGAGCTGGGCCAGGGCATTCAAATTAATGAATTCCAGGAAATGTTGGGCAAGTGTAATGGTGCATGAGTAGTTTTTGCAGTTAATGGAGTGGTAGTTGAAGTTGCCCAGTATGAGAGTGTTAGGTTGGACCCTACTATTCTCTAGGGTGCTTAGGAATTTGGAGTGTGAGTCTTTGGACATGGTTGGGAATGCATAGCATGCTACGACCTGAATCGCTGTCTTACCCAATGTTAGCTGCACCTGAAGTATCTCTGATGTGTTATGTTGGTCTACCAGTCTGGAGGTGTGCACATCCTTTATGAATTTGGAAACACCACCACCTTTGGAGCTTCGGTCCAAATTCTGGGGCCGAAAGGTGTGGAATGAGTTATAGCCTGGTAGTGCAGGGGTGCTTTCTGCTGCTTTAAACTAGGTCTCTGATACAGCACAGATATCGATGTTCTCCATTTTAAGGAGTGCTTCGAGCGAGTGCATTTTCAGATTTAGACTTCTAGTGTTGAGCAGCATGACCCTCAGCTTGCATTTGTTTGTAGCTGTTATGGTGGTAATTTGGTCTTAGGAACACCACCCAAAAAAGGTGCTATAGGGGTGGCAAGAGCTTTGGCCAGTATCTGGAAGCTCAGGGTTGACAGATGCAGGCCATCTCTGGCAAAGCATCGAGGTCTGTCAAACATGTCATCCCAGGCAGACAGGTACTGGATCCCTTTAGAATGACACCAGAAACTTAGTCAAGTATTGAAATCAACCATTTTCTGCTTGTACTGTGGTATCATTCTGGATGATGGTAGGATGCTGCTCAGGGCTAGGGTAATACCCGCCTGGGCTACATAATCCGAGAGCTCCTCCAAGTCTCTTTATATGTAGTCCAGGGAGGTATGTCTCAGGTCATTTACACCCACATGTACAATGACAGAGTCATATTTGCACCTGTTGTTGAGGGACCTGAGTGCATGTGTTATGTGCCGGATCCTGGCACTTGACAGGCAGATGACTGTTACTTTCTCCTTATTCAACCTAGTGAGTGGGACATCAGTGTGCCTCACTATCGAGTCACCTATGACTAGTGTGTTAGGCATGCTGTTTTGCCGTAGGGGCTTTGGTTGATTGGCGCACTGTTTAGGAGAGTTATGTGTCTTGTGATTAGTGTTGTGTTGTGGTAGTCGAGTGCGTTTCTGCCTTTGCTGTTTGGGTAGATTTTTATTTAGAGCCTCCATGAAGGTGGGTGTGTGGTTTGTGTTTTTATGTGAAGGCAGTGCTGGTGTGTGTTCTGGAGGGCTATGTGTTCCATGTGGTGTGGTGCAAGTGTTGACATTCTCCTCTTGACCAGCTATTCCAGTCTTGGCTGGAGAGTTAGTGGCTTCCAGTTTGGATATATAAGTGCATCTCTTGCAAGTCTGAATGTTGGGAGATAAGAGGAAAAGGTTGTCAGTATAAATGAGGCAGTTGTTACATTGCCTCAGGATGCCCAAGTCCACCAGTTTAATAGGAAAAAGCACAGGGAATTGACCTTTATGCATGCCTTGAGGGTTAGGCATTAATAGTAAGTACTGGAGCTGTTTTCTTGTAGAATGTTTAGTGCTGGTAGCACTTTGTGTGCTACAGTAATTTCTACAAGAAGTCTGGTAAAATGCTAGACTAATAAGCTAGTAAAAGTGTGGGAGAGGAGAGAACTAGCAGATCTAAGGGAAAAAATTGAACAGCAGACTTTTGCACTGCTAACAAGCTTACAAACAGTACTGGATATAGAAAATCTGTATCTAGACTAGACTAGTTACAGGAAAGGTGGGAAACAAGTGCAAATACGGGCTTTTAAACCAGAAGGTTGAAAGAGATGGAAACTGCCCAAACGGCCAATAATCTACAATTTCTGGGCCAGAAACCACTCCTCTTGTGGTAGATAGGCTACCTAGTGCTTACCACTCCCACTGATAAGCCAGAAGGCTTCCCTCCAATACAGAAAGGCTTGGGGGGGGGACACACAGAAGCTTACATACAGTCCTGGATACAGCAAATCTGTATCTGGAATAGACTAGTTACAACTAAGGTGGGAAACAAGAGCAAATGTGGGCTTTTAAACCAGAAAGTTTAAAGATATGGAAAAAACTGCCCAATCAGCCAATAAAGTACAATTTTTGGGCCAGAAACCACTCCGCTTGTGGTAGATAGGTACCTAGTGCTTACCACTCCCACTGATAAGCTAGAAGGCTTCCCTCCAACACAGAAAGGCTTGGGGGGGCTTAGAAGCTTATAAATAGTCCTGGAAACAGCAAATCTGTATCTGGACTAGACTAGTTATAGGAAAGGCGGAAAAAGCGCAAACTTGGCCTTTTAAACCAGGAAGTTGAAAGAGATGGAAAAACTGCCCAAACAGCCAATAAACTACAATTACTGGGCCAGAAACCACTCCTCTTGTGGTAGATAGGCTACCTAGTGCTAACCACTCCCACTAACAAGCTAGAAGGCTTCCCTCCAACACACAAAGGCTTGGGGGGCTCGGAAGCTTACAAACAGTCCTGGGTACAGCAAATCTGTAACTGGACTAAACTAGTTACAGGAAAGGTGGGAAAAAAGTGCAAATGCAGGCTTTTAATCCAGAAAGTTGAAAGAGATGGATAAAACTGCCCAAACTGCCAATAAACTACAATTTCTGTGCCAGAAACCACTCCTCTTGTGGTAGATAGGCCCCCTAGTGCTTACCACTCCCACTGATAATCTAGAAGGCTTCCCTCCAACACAGAAAGGCTTGGGGGGCTCAGAAGCTTACACGCAGTCCTGGATACAGCAAATCTGTATCTGGACTAGATTATTTACAGGAAAAGTGGGAAACAAGCACAACTGTGGGCTTTTAGACCAGAAAGTTGAAAGAAATGAAAAAACTGCCCAAACGGCCAATAAACTACAATTTCTGGGCCAGAAACCACTCCTCTTGTGGTAGATAGGCTACCTAGTGCTTACCACTCCCACTGATAAGCTGGACTAGACTAGTTACAGGAAAGGTGGTAAACAAGTGCAAATGTGGTCCTTTAAACCAGAAAGTTGAAAGATATGGAAAAAACTGCACAAACAGCCAACAAACTATAATTATTGGGCCAGAAACCACTCTGCTTGTGGTAGATAGGCTACCTAATGCTTACCACTCCCACTGATAAGCTAGAAGGCTTCCCTCCAACACAGAAAGGCTTGGGGGGCTTAGAAGCTTATAAACAGTCCTGGATACAGCAAATCTGTATCTGGACTAGACTAGTTACAGGAAAGGCGGAAAACAAGCTTAGAATTTTGTTTTACAGAAAACCAGCTAAAACAGCACTAAAACAATTCAAGTGCAGTGCAAGTTACTACACTTGAGTGTGTAGCAATATTAAAGCAAATACAGTTTAAATAAATGCAATCTATTCAAACTGTATTCTGAACTGAATTCAATTATTGTTTTATTCAACTCTGAACAATTAAAAAGTGCCAAAAAATATACTTATCAGCTGAGACGCACACTCAGAACACAAGGGGATTCTAGCAAAGTTTTTTTTTTTTTTTTTTTTTTAGTAAAGTGGAAAGGGAAAAAGGAGGAACAGAAGATAATTGGTTAAGAACCTAAGTGGGTTGGCCTTCTCAAATGTTCTCTCTGTATTAGGTAGAATGAGCTAATGACACTAGATTGGGAGGAGTGTCCCAGATCAAATTTACAGTAGGGGAGGGCAACTGCAAAGCCACCAAGTATAAGAACAAGACACCAATAGGGAGGGGGGTGGAAAACTATTACAGCTAGTAGTTACAGCACTTTAGGCAGAAAACACTACAGAAATGTTTATCACAGCAGAAAAACAGCAGTGAGCAGAGTGAGAGGAAATCAGAACAAACAGATGTTTAACAAATGTAGAACATTTCTAGTTAATACCTTACGCACAGTGTTCTGTGTTCTCTAACAGCAGAAGATGGCTGCCAGAAACACAGGAACTCAACAAACAAAACAAATAGAGCTGGATAACAGCAGGCCTCTATTCAGACTATGCTACCTGAAAATGAAAAATGCAGTTAAAACAGTATAAAACAGTACTCAAATGCAGTGAAACAGTAAAAAAAGCTTTATAACAGTGCAAAATCTAGTAGATTAGCTGTTTAGCACAATTATAAGTGTTACAAAGTGCAATTCAATGAAATAAATGTAAAAAATAACTTATTCTGCTCTTGGAGTCTTAGAGAATTTCTGCTTTGTCCCAGTGATGAAGCATCACTCTACAGCCTGGCAAAAACAGGCACAGCCCCCCGCAGACACAGGATTTACATACCAGAAAAGATGGAAGAATCTACAAAGCTCAAATTACAACCAAGTCCTGCTAGCCCCTGCTCTTTCAACCAATCAGTCATGCTTGAGGATGTCAGGCAACCCTGTTACTCTCAATAACATAGAAGACAAGACACTATCAGCAGAAGATGGCTGCCAGAAACACAGAAAACTCAACAACAAAACAACCAGACATGGATAACAGCAGGCCTCTATCCAGACCAGGGATGCCAGATTTCCAACCAGCCAGGTAGGGACGACAAAAAAGGTCTTTCACGGCAAGTGAAGACCAAAAAAAAAAAAAAAAAAACAACAGTAGCTCTAAGCACTAAGCACGGAGCTTCTCGTGTTTAATGCATTGAAGTTCCGCATTCAACACAAGTAGCTCCATGTTTAGTGATTTTTGATTAGCCCATATACCGGCATACGGGCCAATTAAAAATCGTTAAACACGGAGCTACTTCTGTTTAATGCGGAACACAAGAAGCTCCGTGTTTAGCGATTTTTGATTGGCCCGTATGCCAGGTATACGGGCCAATCAAAAAAAAAAAAAAACCAAAGCGGAGGCTGGCCGGGATTTAAACCGGCAGGGCGGGACTCGGGATCAGGCTGCTGATCTCGGGACAGTCCCGCCCAAATAGGGATGTCTGGCAACCCTGATCCAGACTAATGCTACCTGACTAGAACACTGAAGCCTCACAAAAATTGCACAGAAAAGCATAGATAGAGCACTCACAAACAGAAAAAACTACTCTCAGTATGAAAAAGCAGTTTACATACAGTTAAGTGGATAGTGCCCTCCAAAATCTCTTCTGTCAGTAATTAATTCTGTTCAGGGTAGATTCTAGTTACTGGTGATCAGTCTTTGTTTACACAGGAAGTTTGACAGTGGACTATTGTGGACTGAAAGCAAAGATGTCCTTAGATCCCTAGTCATAGTGGAAAGGTCAATGGAAGGAGATTATAAGGACAGTTAAGCTGAAAGTCCCACAGAGCTTCTGGTCAGATAACCTGTCTGAAGGCAGTGCCACTAAATATATGAATAAGGCTGAAGTCAGCATCAGGCCAACAGAGAATCAGGGATACAGTGAAGGAAAATACTACCACACAATTTCACTGACTAAGGGGCTATTTAGGAAATGCTATGCTTCTCAATGGAGTGAGAATGTTTCCATACTGTTTGGAAAATCAACTCAACAGTTCATAGGTTCATAGGTTCATAGATTCATACTAAGCTAACTGCCCTTGCACCATTCTTTAAGAATCTCACCTTCAAAATGCTGAGTCATAAAACAAAAAACACACATTGACTAGGAGTTCAGAAAATGTCTTGAATAATTAAAAGTTAAATTACAAGTAGTTTCGATAACTGAATGTGCAAATAAAGATTACATGTATAAACATTTCCACAATCAGAAGTGTAGCCAACAGGGTTCAGAAAGCTAAATGAATGATATATGCAAGTCCATATTTATTTCAGAGCAGTAGTGTAAAAAGCATACAACTTAGGTAGACTGTGTGCAAGCACTTACCAAATGACTACACAGGAGAATATCAGGCCAATAAATTCACACTATTATTGTCAAAAATCTATTCCACATGCAGATTATTAATGTGGGGGTGATGTGATCTTATGCCATTTGTAAATGCTGTACATGTGGGTTTGCTTGTAGCACAGTTCCAATATTTCATGCAATATCAAATCACGTAGGATAACACACCATGATAAAATGATTTTACTTTTTTTTTTCAAGTAATTGGGTTGTTCCACTGGAACACTGCAGATCCCTTCAGACATGAGACATTTGAAGAGAAGGCAGATAGGTGATTTGGTCAAGGTAGACAGTAATTAGGCAAGCAAGTGGGAGGGGATGGCATCCTTACCCTGGTCACAATAATCATGGCTCAATATATTAACTACTACAAAACATAAAGACAATGGAACACAGATGTGATGCAATACCTTTTACTGGACCAACAATGGTTGATTAAATTCTATTCAGTACTGGACTGCTTCCTTCAAAACAAAACTCAGGTCTTGGAAGATATAACTGAGTTAGAAACAGCTTTAAATTTCCACAAGAAGGAGGTTTGATTTAAGAAGCAGGTACACTTGAAAGCAGATTTAGAACAGTGAAATACTGGGAAGGTCAGTTTTGAGTTAATGTACAGCATATTCACAACTGATATTTTGGATAAATTCAATTTTTTACTGAGATGTGCACATAATTCCTACTTTCCTAATATCACACTAGACCCAGCTGGGTACAGCATGAAATACAATAGCATTTACTGGGTTCCTGTATCTATGATAAGGTTCCCACACCTAGCACAAACTGCCTTCCGATAGTGTTCTGACCTATATATGTCAAACAGAGCTCCTCATTAGCACTCTTCAAGAAAATCTTGATGATTAGATGGGTAATAGGAAATTCACCCCGGGGATCACTTCTGTGTCTCTGCTTGACAGGGGCACAGGAAAATAATTTTCTTGGGTGGCGAAAGCCAGGGTACATTTTTGGCTAGGCTTGTATAGGCCCTAGGGCCAATAGCATAGTACCTACCTATGATTAGTCTGTCTGCAGTCACTGAATAGTTTTATTGGCGTATTGATGTCCGTGGCATGGCCAGGAATGTGGCTATTTATATGCTTCATGTTCTTACTTTCCCCATCCCTCCCTGGTGTGAAATGAGGAAATGCATGAATTTATGTGGTCTTCTAAGGAGTCACTGTGTATATTCATGCTTCTCCAAGTTGAGCCTCATGCAAGGGAAGACACAGATACTATTGTTACTACTAGTTTAATTTTGTAACACTGTTAGACAGCTTTGTAGAGTGATGAATCAGTTACGTCAGTGTACCTTATGAGACACTGTTCAAATTGTCAAGGTGGCCTACACTTTTACCAGCACCAAACCAGTGTGAGCCTACGACTTTAATATTGTATTCCAGTGAGGAAAAGGACATGTAGCACTCCAGAAAAAAAGTATAATAAACCTATAAAATTGTACTGAGGAAGCTAGGAAAGCCAGAATGCACTACAATGTTCATATTTATTTTTCTAAAATACATATGACCATATTTTCCTTATAGTTTAGCAGATCTGGTACTACATACAAATTCAAAATTCAGAAAATATTCTGTTTCATCAGTCTTATTTTAGGACTCACTGGGTAAAGTTGCATATTTTATGCTCAAATGAAGGGCAGAAGATTAATTTTGAAGTCAGATCACATAAGCTAAGTAGCCATCTGTGCATGCAATCATAGGATTAATCATGTTTGAAAACATTGTGGAAGTCCACATGTGCAAATATGCATTGTGTTTTGAGAGAGAGTGTGTGTGTGTGTGTGTGTGTGTGTGTGTGTGTGTGTGTGTGTGTGTGTGTGTGTGAGAGAGAGAGTATCTGTGTGAGAATATCTGCATCATTGTTCCCTAGGAAGCCTGTGTTAAAAGAATGTGCAGCTTTTATGGTAATTAGGTATACCTGATTTTCAAACTGGAAGGTTGAAATGTAAGCAATTTTAGAAGATGACACTTGAACTTACTGATAAAATCCAAATGCATTTTAGGCCGTTCAGCATACATTCACATCTTACTGTGCAATCTAAAAAGGCAAGTTTGAGTTTTGCCATATGTACATTAGTTAAAAGAAAAATCGATCTGCCAAAAAGGAAAGATGGAGTCATTTTATGCACGGGTAAACTGTAAACCGATAAACAGTTTTTAGAATACTGTGAAATGGAATTGCAGCTTTAAAATGTTGCAGTAAAGGACAAAGATATGAGTGGGCTCTAGCCTTAGCAGAGTTAAAAGGCTAACAGCTACCTAGTTTTTTTTGGGGGGGAAGCAAGAATTTTCACACATCTGTAGCTCTAGTTATACACACAAGGTCAGGATACACAGAGTGATCAGTAGCCTTACTTAGACAGCTGACCTGGAGTCATTCCACTGGACATATGAAAGTGTGGGTAAATGAGGTCTGTGCCGCAAATTAGACTGAGGACTGTGGTAAGCAGTCAAGCTGATTGTGTGGCTAAGATACTGCCGAGATAAAGCTCATTTTATGTATATATTCATACATACCAAGGCAAATGGGCAATTTTTACTCTCAAATATTTCAAACCATAACAACTATATTGTCCATTTTCCACAATTTGCAAAGCAGTTAATAGTGATGAGTAAGATACTTAAAATGCAGATACCATATATTATCACTCAGCAAGAAAATAGAAGGGAGCTTAGTATCACCCAACTATACTGTCTGAATGCAATTTTCCAGTCATTGTACAGTGGAAAGACAGCTTAATAAGCTCACAGAATATCATTAAAACCTGCTATCTCACACAGTGAATTTAACTGCTAAAAGTGAGGCAATGTTAAAATTCTTTGTAAATGCCTTAACCAAGGATCTAGTGCAGTTACATTAGCAAAGTCAGAAGCAACTTCAGATAATGCAGGAAAAGCAAAGTCATTTCAAGGATTATGCAGGGAAAGCAAAACAGACTCTAGTCTTGGCAGAGATAATTCAGTTAAAATTGCTTTGAGTGATTGCAAATGAAGGCAGGTTCTATTCTTGTCACAGCCAACATGGTTTAAGTGTCTGATGATTTCTGCATGAGAGGTGAAGGCACTTTTCAATAACTACACAGCAAGACAGAATAAAGCACAACGATAAGATGACAACTGAAGTTACTGATGACTCAGTATGTGCAGCTGCAGGTTCAAACCACTTCAGGCAACTTCTTATTAGCTTGCTTCACTCAGCTTTGCAGCACAGCAACTGAAAGCTGTCTTTTTCAGCTGTCATACTTAAAAAAAAAACAACTTTTTGCATTTTAGAAATATCAAAAGAAAGAACCAAATAAGTATGGTGTCTCATTGTGTGTTGCAATGGCTTCACTTTTATTTGTGATGTTGGTAATCAAAGCTTCAAACATCAGAGAGACAGTTCATCATCTTACATCTGTTCTCCCTGATCCAACATGGATGCATGCAGGTAGATACCTTGACAGTGAATCAATGTCACTCTGAGGTTGGATAGATGTCTACATTTCATTTCCCAATGTCACTACATCTCATAGTATAGTAGATAAAGCAATCTAAATGATAGTTGCTGACTCAGTTTGCCATTTGGCATAGGAAAGCTTGGCCATTACTCTTGGACAATATTGAGCTTTTTAAGGCTACCTTTTTTCAGGTAGGCATGTCAGAACCATACTTTCTTCAGTTATGAACTACAAAGTTAATATAAAACAGTAAAGTATACAAAAAGTTATACAGAAGAGTTCATGCAATATAGATCAAACAGCAGGTGCAGGAACAGTATGATAACTATTTCTATGAGTGCAAAAACTGCAAAGTAATTTAGCTGAAAACCACTTTCAGAGTTCAATGACTAGGCTCTTCTTCCCAGTGTTGAGAGACCATACTACAGTTTAGGTGAGTGTGGGGTGACACACATGAGGGATACAAGGGGGCTTCCCCTGTAAAAAGAAACTTTGTAGTTCGCTGAAAAATGGTTTTCAGTGACACAATTATGCAATAATGCCACTCAGTGAAATTACTGTCTGTGAATTGACATACATCCCTTCACTTCAGTGGTTCGCCATTACAAATACTGAAACCTGGCCTCAACCCACACGTAAACTGATATGAATTTTCTGCTAGAAAGAAAGTCACTGTTGATACTATTAAGACTGTTTGCCATGAAATCACCTTCTGGAAGGGAATTGTAGCTAGTTGTTCGTCACACCTGTCAAGTGTCCCTCATTATGTGTAATGTTCTTTATTATGCTGTTAAAAAAATCATGTTCCTCGAAGTTCCACACAAAAGGTTTATCACACAGTCAGTGTTAGGAATGTTTTAAAAGACATCCAGTGTAAATAAAACTATAGGATATTAATCAGAAGAACTTTTTATATTTAAAAAGTAACATATTTTAACCATCCTGTGATCTTCTTAGCTGAGGTTGTTAGTAAGTGTTAGTACAAACACACTAGAGGCTCCAACAAACTGAACCTGGTACTCACAGATATGAGAGAATGCTGCACCCCTCCCAATGTCACATCCTCCTTGGAAAGTTTCAACCATAAACCTGTCTCTTTTGAAATCAAAATCAACTTGGTAACTCCAGTAAATCCAGTGACAGTTAGGAACTAATCAAAGGCAAACTATCTTTTATTAAGTGATAGCTTATCAAAATTCAATGCCCCTCCAAAACCAGAGAACACAGCAGCCTATGCAGAATTGTTTACAGAAACCCTGTACAACCATATCATAAAGGCTGCTGTACCTACCAGAAATAAACCCAAATCTAGCTTCAAAAACAAACCATCCGAGGCACACTCCAAATTAAACAGGATATACACCAAAAGAAAAAAAAACATGGCTGAAATCAGGAAGCGTAACTCCCATAAAGATAAGAACTCTCTCATCAAACTAAAAAGGTAACTAAAAGAGCTAATAAAGCCAATTTAAAAGGTTAATATAGCCGCCCAGGCAAAAAACAGCCATAAGGCCTTCAGCTAAGTCAGAAGCCTCAAAGGCAGTACACAATAGTGTGCTGAACTGGTGGTTAATGGTGCCACATTCACTGAGCCAAGCGATATAGTGAACTTGGTGGCTGACAAATTCAGTTCCACCTTTACTCCCCACTCACCCCCAGCTACCCCTCAAAAAATAGCCTCACATATAACCTCTCCCACTATAAAAACAGAGCAAGTCCTAGTTGTGCTCACTAAACCCAAGAACTCAGCCTCAGGATACCTCCTGAATAGTCTAAAATATGACTTATTGAGGCCACTGATGTCACTATTTAACTACATTCTTTAGCTGGGCCTGGATGTTTTTCTGTGTAAGAAAATGTTTTGTGCCATATGAATGGAGAACTGCAATGGTCATTCCCCTTCATAATGGCAGACCAGCAACATATCCTGGAAACTACAGACCCATTAGCCTGACCAGTCTTATTTGCAAAGCCATAGAAATAATTATCATGGAAATGATCAACAAAGACATTGCAGACCTCCAGACACTGGATCCATCCCAATTTGGCTTCGCCAAAGGAAGGTCAAGTCTACTAAACCTGTTGAACTTACATGAAAAAGTCCCTAAAGCAATTAAGGAGGGTAAAATGTGCATACTGCCTACCTTGATCTGGCTAAGGTATTTGATGCAATACCCCACTCAGGCATTGTAAACAAACTTATGGAATTAGCTGGCTCATGGATAGGACTCAGGAGGTTAGGATCGGTGAGATCACTTCCACAAAAGGATGGTCACCAGTGGAGTCCCTCAGGGCTCTGTGCTGGGCCCATTCCTATTTGACATCTACTTTTTGGAAGTCAAAGCTAATGTCAAAGGCCTCTGGGTAACCATGTTCACTGATGATTGTAAATTGGGAGCAGTTATAGAATCCCCCCAAGATGCAAACACCTTACAGCAAGGTCTAACACAGACAAATGACTGGTGTCAAAGCCACAGCTTAAAACTCAGTGCCAAGAAATGCATTATAGTACCTATTGGGAAGTTGGCCAACCCAGGAAACTAAATCATCAATAAAACACCCATAAGAGTTGACTCACTAGTCAGGGATTTGGGAACAAATGTAGATAGTAACCTAGCCTTCAACTAACATGTGTTCAAGGTAGTAATAAAAATCCTTCTATGTTGTTCAACTTATAAGAGCATGGCATCTAGGTCCAGAGAGGTCATCATACCACTGTACTTGGCTCTCATCAGACCTATCACAGAATAAATGGTATATACCTCACCAGGCACATGCAGCAACTGGAACATCCACATAGGCTTCTTACAAAAAGAATACATGGCATTAAACACAGTGTCCTATAATGATCACCTCAAAGCCTTGTCTCTGTACTCATTCTCCTACAGACTACTGTAAAGTCATCTATGCCTGGCTTACAAGGTATCCTGAGACCCCATTCAGATGAACATTTTGCACATCCACAAAACAAACAGTATCAGAATGACTTGATCCAAAGACCTACATTTTGCTTGAGATATAAACAGGTCATGTTGGAGACATATTTTTATCTAATAGAAATCCTATTCTCTGAAATAGGCTCCATATCCTTTTGAAACACAGTATCTCCATAACCCTATTTAAGTATAACCTAAACCACTAGATGAGAAATTGGAAATTCACCCCTGGTTAATGATGGACAGAAGCAGCAAGCTAATCATGTCATAACCAAACATCACTCCCTATATAAATGTCTAAAACATAAAACTTCAGGGTCACATTGCATGGCAAAGATTATAAAGGCTTTAGTGGTAGTTAGCCTAATATACACCTATGAACTTATAACCATGTGAATGTAATGTGTCAGAAAAGAAGACATATCCACTAATTTTACATTTCTGTTGGTAACTGAATAAATCCTATAAAGGATAATGACCTGGATTCTGTTTTGAGTATGTAGGCTGATCTACACTCCCAATTGTAAACATACTGAAGGCTCTGTGACAATAGTTAAAAGTCAAAAAGGAAAAAGATATGCCTGTTAAAATTACATATTCATCATTGCATGAAATAACCAAATATACTGACATTTTGCTATGTGAATATTAGCATTCAGAGCAGAATATTATGCCAGTGTTGATTTCCTGTTTGAAAGACAAAGAAGGTCTTCTAACTCTGCCTTCCCATTATAGCATAAATTTAGCTCCATTGCCTGGTATACTGACATTATGCTAGCTGCAAACCTGTGCTCAGCATGGACTATTGACTAATGTGGATTCTCCACTACAAACACAATGAAGATTTTGAGCCAATACTTAAAAGGGTAAAAATAAATTAACATATCTATTAATACTGCCACATTATCACTGAATGAAATTAGCCTATTGTGAAACCAGAAGAAAGAAATTAGGTTTATCTTTGACCTATACTAGCACAGCTTTTGTCTAGTTTTTCACTGAAAGAATTCCAAAACTTAAAAAAAAAAAAAAATTTTTGCTGAGGGACAAGTCTCTGTCCCCCCCTTACACATAATTTATATATATATATATATATATATATATATATATATATATATATATACCAACTCTACAGTTGTACCGTTGTACAGAAAAGGGGAAATCCCAAAATGTGATCCATGTACAGCTGTATAATGTAGCTTAATTTACCATGAATAAATACTTGGGATGCATTGGTTATTTTGTCTCTAGTTGTAGCTGTGATCTGGAATGGTGTCAATCGCATCTGAGGAGCAAAAGTACAGATATCATCAAGCAAACAGATGAATACCCTTACTAATCCAATCCACTGCACATTATAGAGAGCCATCAATGATTATACAGCGATATGTAAATAGTACAGCCATATTAGGAACATGCCATAAATACAGATGTTTGAATATGTCCACTGTGGCAGTAATAACACTTTGGGAATCATTCACAGAAGGCCAAACAACTGGCTCAATTTCCAGAGCTAGCACACCTACCCTTCAACACTGGCCAGATGTCATTCCCACCTGGACATCAAGATGTCAATGGCATACTACTCATATCTTTTAACTGCAGGGCTTCCAGATGTTTAGAATAGTAATCCATGTAATGTAAATAATGTTAATATTTGTATTAAAGGCGTTCCATTATTTTTCTGATATTTTATCAGAAATAATTTCTTGTTTAGTGTTTTGATTATGAGGACTAACACAGACTTCACACAACTATACTATATTGTCAGTACTACCACACATTCTTATTCAAAATAATGTATTATGTACACTTTCTTTAAATTTAACCATGGCAATTTATAACTCACAAATCTTATGAAGAATGGTCTATTTTAACTTAATTGGAATAAAACACTATTACCTTTAAGCAATAGTACCTGGAAATGTTAATTTGTGTCAGTGTGTATAATAAACCTTAATGCTTTTATGCAGTGAAGACAGTTGTTTGGCCTGACATTCATAATAACTCCTTTAGATGTTGCATCTCCACCTTTTTTCATGTACATTTTTAAATTTTGCAAACATTTCAGCAGACATAAGTAAGTATGAAATAACCTATAGTTCTTACAGATCATGTTCTTTCAAATCCTCTTTGTTTGTATGTAAGTGACGTCTACTGTATATACCTACTATGTACATTTGCTAATTATAAGACTATACTGAACTTTGATTTCATATTTTTTTGAGATTTAATGCATTCTTTGTAATTGAGCTGGCACACTGTTCAAAGTATTCTTGGAAATGCTCTTGCAGGTCTTTCCCATCAAGTTCCACAGTCACATTTTTGGCATGTAAATATACCCATGGGATTTATGACAGCAATAAGCACTTCCAGCATGACTTTTTTCTGAGTATATCTTGTCTCTGTGTCAGTCAACGTTTTCGATCTTTATGCATCTGGCTATATCCCACTTATACATGTACTGCACCCAAAACCAGTTGAATGATTTGCGTTACCCCCAAAAATAACCAACATAAAATATTAGAGTAGAAACTTTTGTAACAATATTTTTCAGCATTTCAAACATGTTCTTGCTATGAAGACTAAAGCCAACTGACATTGTGGTGTAAAAGCATACACTCTGTAAGATACTGAACCATTCCAAGAAATTACATAAGAGCAAATTCCCCTTGTGGTTTCTGCACATTGACTACAGCTTTAACATGCTCAGTGTTTGGCTTGAGACTTTCAGAATATGACCCATATAACTGAAATGAAACAAAATGTGTGTATTTCATTTTGCTTTGTTAAGGTTCAATGTAATCTGCCTTAATCTGTCCACTAAAATATTCATGGTTTAGCTTTAGTATCATCTTTTACAAACAATCTTTGATATTTACAACACCATCTAGATCCTCAATTATTTCTGTGACAGTTCTCTGAAATCCCACTTGTGTTGAGACTACACTCAAACGTAACCCCGGTATTCTTTATCGTCCTAACAGTGTTAAAGTTTTGAACTAGTGTCATAATGTTTAATGTGGTAAAACCAGTGGAGAGTTATGTTGCATTAGGTATGTTAGAAACTACTTTCTTAGTACTTTGTGGAGTCTACTGTTTCCTATTCTCCATCATGTCAAGTTTTGCATATCAGTGCATATCCTTATTTTGTCTAGCATTAATGCTGTCATCATGCTGTTTAGCAATTCAGTTGGTTTAAGCTGATAACAATTACATCAAGAGACACCATTATTGAAGCTCTTGTTCATTGTTTTAAAGTGCAGTAGGTAGTCTTCTCTTATGTCCATGAAACACATGGACTGCTTCTGGAAAAATCTTAATATGACATTCACCTGGTAAACAACTCAAGCTCGCAAACATATGACATAATTATGTAAAAAAAACCCATCAAGTCTGCCCCAGACTAAACTGGCTGAGTTGCATCTTTCTTAGCTTTTGCCTAGTAAATGTTTAGCTATGCACTCATGACATTATCTTGTTACTGTTTTAGCATTCAGATTATTTGCTCTGAAATCTTTTGAATTACCTCTTACAATATCCTCTTTATAATCATTCTTGCAACACACATATCAGCATTACAAGCATTCATGTTGTTTGCCTTAAAATCACATGAGATGTCTCCTTCTCAAATAAGCAAGTTGTTCTGTTTCTTTCAGTGTGAGCTATTTCAGTCACACCAAGCTTCTCACAAGCCATGTGATCCAAAATATTTGGCTGATTAACTGCATTTCCAAAGACACTGTCTGGAACATAAGGTTAATCTTCCTGTCTTTGTTTCTCAAGTAAGCAAAATGTAACTCAGATTTCAACCTATGACCTGAATAAGTCATAGAAGTGCATGCAGAATTACACACAGTGCCAGAGCACATCATTACTTTGGACAGAGATTCCGACATAATATTGCATTATATGTCAGCAGAAATTTAAAAGTAATACTTTTTGCCTTGAAATGTGTTTCAGTACTTTCTGTACTCTAATTATTCATTTCTACTGCACCAGCACACTAAACAGAATGTAAATCTTTTAAATTAACTTTACTTGCTTTCAAATGTTTGCAAAATGACTGAGAACTTCTCAGAGCCTGCTAATCTGGTTATGAGCTCTGCATTCCCTTTTCTTATGCCTGTAAACTCACCTGGAGTGTGCAGCTTTATTTATAACAGTATGTTCTTTTTTCTGGGATCATATTCAATTGCAGTGTGGTATAATATAGCAATAACCCACGCCTGGGTGTGGGTAATGCTAAATTTACCCACGGTTGGCGTGGTTTGGTCAACAAAGCCAACCGTGGGTAAATTTAGCATTACCCACACCCAGAAGTGGGTTATTGCTATTATACCATGACATTATTTAAGAAAAGAAACTATTACTTTTCTTAAATAATGGCATAGTATAATGCCTGTTTACTGCCCTTCCGCAGATGTCTTGGCATCCGCGGCAGTTCTGATGTACTGCGCGCCTGCGCAGTACATCAGAGCTGTGGGCAAAAGCAACAGAGAAAGCAAGATCTCCGTTGGTTTTGGTCTCGCTATGTTAAATGAGTTTAACATAGCGAGACAGTTTTAAAATAAGCAACGGACATCTCCGCTGCTTATTTTAAACTGTCTCGCTATGTTAAACTCATTTAACATAGCGAGACATTAAAAAGCAACGGAGATCTTGCTTTCTCCGTTGCTTTTAACACTGCTCGCTATGTTAAATGAGTTTAACATAGCGAGACAGTTTTAAAATAAGCAACGGAGATCTCCGTTGCTTATTTTAAAGCTGTCTCGCTATGTTAAACCCATTTAACATAGCGAGACAGTGTTTAAAAAAAACGAGTTATACTAATGGAAAAAAGATTTACAACGGGCACGCTGGCCAATCAGCGTGCACGTTTTGGGGGGATCATGGTATAATTTCTGTTTTATTCCAAATTCATAGTTTTGGTTTCATTGCTTCCTCATTATTTGATTATTCCTTCAGTTTACACACTTTTATTTATTTTATTTTACATTTGTTGACCGGGCTAGTCCAGCTGGATATATGTCCATTTTCAGTGGAGGCCGGGGAGAAAAGCTCCACTTACAGCTTTTCTTTCAGCAATATTAACTGAATATTCATAAATTCACCTGACATGCACCTATATACAGTGGATATAAAAAATGTACACACCCCTGTTAAAATGCCAGGTTTTTGTGATATAAAAAAATTAGACCACAATAAAGCATTTCAAAATTTTCCCACCTTTAATGTGACCTGTACAATTCAATTGAAAAACAAACAAATCTGTTTGGAGAAAAAATATAAAAAATAAAAAATGTACAATAAGCTGGTTGCATATGTATGCACACCCATAAGCTAATACTTTTTTGAAGCGCCTTTTGATTTAATTACGCCATTCAGTCTTCTTGGGTAGGAGTCTATCAGCATGGCACATCTTGACTTGGCAATATTTGCCTACTCTTCCTTGTAAAAGCGCTCCAAATCTGTCAGTTTGCGAGGGCATCACTTGTGCACAGCCCTCTTCAAGTCACCCTACAGATTTTCTATTGGATTTAGGTCTGGGCTCTGGATGGGCCATTCCAGTACTGTAATTTTCTTCTGGTGAAGCCATTCTTTTGTTGATTTGGATGTATGCTTGGGGTAATTGTCGTGCTGAAAGGTGAAATTCCTCAAACTGAAATAAATAAATAAAATAAATAAATAACTCTTCAGCTTTCTAGCAGATGCCTGAAGGTTTTGGGCCAAAAGTGTCTGGTATTTGGAACTGTTCATAACTCCCTCCACCTTGACTAAAGCCCCAGTTCCAGCTGAAGAAAAGCAACCCCAAAGCATGATACTGTCACCACCACGTTTCTTGTGGCCAAAAAGTTCAATCTTGGTCTCATCACACCATAACACATTTTCCCACATGCCTTTGGGAGTCTTGTGTATTGTTTTGCAAATTTTAGCTGGGCCTGGATGTTTTTCTGTGTAAAAAAAGGCTTCCATTTTGCAACCCAACCCCATAGTCCAGACATATGGAGAATACGGGAGATTGTTGTCACATGTAGTACACAACCAGTAGTTGCCATAAATTCCTGCAGCTTCTTCAGTGTTGCTGTAGGGCTCTTGGCAGCCTCCCTGACCAGTTTTCATCCTGTCCTTTCATCAACCTTGGAGGGACATCCAGTTCTTTGCAACGTCACTGCTGTTGTTCCATATTTTTTTCACTTTTGGCTGACTGTCTTCACTGTGTTCGATGGTACATCCAATGCTGTGGAATTTTTTTTGTACCCTTCTCCTGGCTGATAACTTTCAAAAATGAAATCCCTTTGATGCTTTGTAAGCTCTCTGTGAACCATGGCTTTTGATGTAACAGGAAACTGAGTAAGTGTCAGGAAAATCCTACTAGGACAGTTGAACTTCATTTGGGGTTAATCAGAGTCAATTGATGGTAGGTGTGTACCCAA